>NC_133620.1:32252521-32523891 GCF_048593235.1 Sminthopsis crassicaudata | reverse complement strand
TAGTCTTTAGATATTTGGGTCTTTATTTTGAGCAATGTTGTCTACGAGGTAAGATGCTGACCTTCCTATTGCCTCGAAGGTCACATATAAGTTCTTCTGTTTAGATTATGAAACCCTCTACAATCTGATTCTAACCTTTCTTTCTACCTTCGTTGGATGCTACTCTGCCTTTATGATCTAGATAAATTGTCCTCTTTGTTTCTCACATACTCCATCTTCCATCACTATCCCCTCTTACCTGTTTAAGGGAGGAGTTTTATTTTGATACCTTGAAATAATTACTTGGTAGCTTCAGGTGAAAATATTTCTCCTTCAATTATTCACAGGCTTTGTTCTCATTCATGTCTTAGCAGCATCTCCAGATCCGTTGATGATAAGTAGGAGAGCTTTAGGAGCAATCTGTGAATGGGGAAAAAGTCATCCAACAACTGATTATTTTGTCCTTTGGATTCTAAATTTGGGTTTACTTTTCCCTGGACTCTGTGAAAAAGTCACAGATATGTTGGGGGAAGGACAGGGCAAAATGTTTTGTACTAGCTGTTCTCCTGTACTACTTTAGGAAATATTCTCTTCCTATAAACTTCTTAAGAATGGCTGACTTAATTTCCAGTTGATCATCATATGAGGGAAGCATATCAAGGCCATAGTGTTAGAAAATCACTGAGACCCATCAGAAGAACCCAGAGGGTTATATATTGCTGACAAGCTTTGGGGAACCTGACTTATCAGTGCGAATAAGATTTGGAATAAGAATCCTCAGAGCTTTCATGGTGAAAATGCCCTCCCTCTTGACCTCCATCTGCGAGAATCTTGCTCTTCCTTTGTGCATCCGAAGCATCACTTTCGACCTGAAGCTTTCCCCAATGCTCCAACTGTTAATGGCTTCCTTCCTTTCTGCTTTATTTAAGTACTTGTGTGGAAATATGTTTAGAAGAATTGTACATGTTTGACCTATATTGGATTACTTGCTGAATATGGGAGGGGGAAAGGGGAGAGGAAGGGAGAAAAATTTGGAACACAAGGTTTTGCAAGGGTGAATATTGAAAACTATCTTTGCATATATTTTGAAAATAAAAAGCTATTATAAAAATTTTGAAAAATATTTTATACGTGTTTATTCTCTTTATAATTTTTTGTATGTATTTATATAGGGACTGGTCCTCAGTTACAAAGCAAGTTTCTTGAGAATAGAGATTGTTTCAAATGTCACCACTACAGTAGCTGATACATAGTAGGCACTTAAATACTTGTTGGTTGATTGGTATAAACTTAATTTCTATTGAATATTCTATCAAACTAATTTCTAGTTTTCTCAGCAGTTCTTGTGGAAAAGTGTACTCTTTCTCTACCCCTAAACTTTGGTTGTTTGTGTCCTTGTATTATTAAATTCTGGGTTCAATTGCTTCCATGTCTTAATTCTGTAGTCTAAGGCTATCCAACTCACATAAAAATGGATCCCTGTCTGGTCATATTGATTTAAAAAAGCACAGGTTAACACGTTCCATGTTGTATTGTATTTTCATTAATTTTGTTAAACATTTCCCAATTACATTTTAATTTTATTCAGGCCACACTTGGGAATTTTGTGTCTTCCAAGGGGTTACAAATTTGATATCACCGCTATTTATTGCACTGATCTGCTTTTCTATATTTTTTTAAACTAACAACAAATAACTTTAGTGATTTATGCTTCCAGAAAGAATCCTACTCATCATTCCTATTCCCCTCCTCCATTATTTCCCTCGAGAGTCTAGTCCTTTGTTCCTCCAAATTAATTTTGTTATTATTTTCTCTAGTTTTAAAAGTAACCCCTTGGTAGTTTGCTATAATACTAAATGTATAAATTAATTAAAGTAGTATTATAGTTTTTATTATGTTACTATAGCCAGGAGCAATGAATATCTCTCCAAATATTTATCTTCCTGTATTTCTTTTCTTTATCTCTATAAAGAGTATTTGACAACAATCTAAACAAATAACACCTCTATTTGAGTCCTGATAAAACCTTTAAGCTAAAAGGTAGGGTGGAAAGGAGACCTTCATCTCTACCCTAATCTGTCCAAAAGTTCTTAACCTGCTTTTAATCAGATGACATTTTCAGCTTATTTCTTGATCTTTTTAATGATACTAATTTAAGAAGACACAAAAACTTCCAAATTTTCATCCAAAGTCTCAAGGGTGTTTAGAAAATGAATGGAACATTTTTTGGTATATACCAAATGCAATATTCCATGGCAATTTATAAAGATCTGCAGATGGTCTGATTTTTTCATCTCTTTTGCACATGTATCCTACATAGGAATATTTAGGATAGAACACCTACAACAGAATCCATGCTTCAGTGAATATGAGTAACATGTAAAGTGGGTTATGGCAGAAGCTCAATGCAGAATTGAAGTCACTTTTGCAAATCTGGAACTTTTCAGCACACGGATCAATCATCCAAAGCCAGATAAATGCAGGTTCTTTTTGGAGCTTTTGGTCAGAATTGATCCTTTATAGAATCTTGCCTCTTTTGTTCACTCCCAGATAGATCCTCTTCAAGCCCACCTTCCATACATACTAAACTATCTTCCTTTCCTTTCCCTCAGCCTATCTTCAGTTTTTCCAAAGCTCCTTTGGATTAATAAAAATTGAGTGTTACCTTTGTTCAATCCTGATGACTTTTTAAACAAATAGTTCTTGAACTTCTAGATCTCAGGATCCTTTTATGGTCTTATAAATGATTGAGGACCCCAAAGAGCTTTCTTTGTAGGTTACCTCTATTGATATTTACCATTTTCAGAATAAGAAATCTTAGTATTTTCCACAAAGATTGTTTTCACTTCACAGACTCCTCTAAAAAAGATTTCAGAATCCCTAGGGCTCTGTGGATCACACTTTAAAAAACACTGACTTCAACTTTGATCCATTAGAGTGATTTCTTTTGGCAAGGCAATTTCCAAGGATCACACAGCAAGTATTAGGTGTTTGAGACTGCATTTGAGCTCAGGTTCTCCTGACTCTTATCTAGTTGATGCCCTATCCGCCACGCCATCTAGCTGCCCCTTAGAGTGGTTATCTTACTGGAAATTATTATCTTGCTACTTGACTATTCTATTGATGATTATCTATCATTATTTCATTGATGGATTTCAAGTCACCAATCCAATCCAAACTAATAAGCACTTGTCAAGTGCTACCATCTGCAAGGCACTGGGAGATACAAAGTGGAAAATGATCTTTACTCCCAAGGAATTTTCATTCTCCTGGGAGACTGGGAATCTTTTGTTTTCCTTGGGATATGTGCAGATACACATTCTGGATATGTTCTTCAGCATGCCCACTTTGCTTGAGTTTAAATGAAAGAGGAGAAGCTTTTCTGCTTTTTCCTTCTACGAGTAACAAGTCTAGTCTCTTAGATCCTTGCCTAGAATGGACTTCTGCAACCAAGATGCTTCTTTGCCTCAGGTTCTACCTCCTAACCTCTGTGGAATACAGGGCAGAGCTGACTCCCTCTAATTAGTGACTTCAGATTTAAATTTGCTTTTCTGAATTACAATTTTTTGATCACTGAGGACTGAGTTTCTGTCAGAGATCCCCCCCCCTCTACTTTAGAATCAGAAGTCCATTCAATTCATTGTTTGATCTCTGCATGGTAAACTGCTCTCCATCAGCAGCCATTTAGCTGGCAGCCTTCCAGAAAACTGGGGAACTAAGGATCTGGTTAGCTTCATTTTCATGGCTCCCAAACTCCTTTTCTATAACATATAAATTAATTGATTGTAGAGGCAAACTCAAGGGGCCAAGCCATTGTTTCTATCCTGCCCAATCACATCCATATATATCCGTACATATCACATTTACATATACATATTTTTTTCATGTAATATGGGTCTTCCTCAAATCTGGAAAGTGTTTGTCTAGGAATGTATGTGCATATATATTCATACATGTAGATATATATGTGTGTATTATACATATGTGTGTGGGTATGTATATACATACATATATATAAATATACACACATACAGGCAGACATTGGATAACTGTGAGATGTGATCCCTTACTTTCCTTCAGTTTAAATAAAAACATAAAATCTTTTCTACTTTTTCTCCTAAGAACACTTTATCTATTCTTGGTTGAATATACTTCTGTTCCCAAGGAATCATCCTTGGGAATCTTCTTTATTTCTTGGGGTACATATATGTATGTAGACATACATCCAAATATGTGTGTATATGTGTGTATTTGTGTAAAATATTTCCAGATACTGGGCCAGTCCTACATATAATACTTTAGTATTATATATAATTATATAATTTAGTATTATATATAATTATATAATTAGTGTTACACTTGCTGTCACATATGTAACAACTGTGTCCCTGAAAAAGCTAGATGAACACAGAGTTCCCTTGCTACTTTTCCCAGGTTCAGTGGGGGCTATTTTAGGTAACAAATTTTGTAATATTTGTAATTTTGTAATTTTGTAAATAACCTGCACACCTGCACACCCAACAATAGAATACTATCTATGTATAGACCGCGCAAATTGCAACTACAATAGCAAGAGCATTTAATTAAGACATCAAACACAATATCAATAGAAAGTCAAATAGTAACATTACTTTCTGCCTTCAAATACATGGCACAAGTCTCCTGCGAGATGCTTGTTATAACATGGCAGTGACCCTCAGTTCCCGAAGGCTCTTGCCAGCAGAACTTTACCTCTGGTGGGTACTACCAAAGTGGGAAGCTTTGTATATGGGTGGGACAGTAGAGACAGTAGACCCTGTGTCTAGCTCACTATAGCCAGGCTGTTCATAGTCAAACATAGCCACTATTTAAGTCAAAATTCCTTTGGATTAGTAAAAGTTGATGTTACCTTTGTTCAATTCTGATGATTCTTTAAACCAATAATTCTTAAACTTCTAGGTTTCAGGATTCTTCTATGCTCTTAAAAATGATTGAGGAATCCAATAGTTTTCTGATACTACCAACTGAACTATGTTAACAAAATTGCCAATCCTTTAAATAATAAATATATTTAATTTAAAACAGTTAAAATAATAATAATAAAAGTTTTGGCACTGAAGGGAGTAATAAGCTTTATTTTCTGGGAAATTCTTTAATATGGGATATTTTATTCCCTGATAATACTGAGATTATTATATATTTTTCCTTTCTTTACAATGTTACCTAAATTAAATACCTTTCTGAATGGAATATTATGGGGTCCCATCTGATTGCAGAGGTCACATTTCCCAGGAGCCTCCATGTTTTAAAGCTACTCATAATTCGAATCTCAAGATTGAACGACTGAAAGCCCACAAAACTTGTTTGGGGATACAAGGATTTTTGGGAAGACAGAGAGAACTAAAGGAAAGTATGGTGAATTTCTAGGATGGGTGGGTATGGACAAAAGTATAAATGCTTCCTTGGAGCTTAGCAGTCCTGGCACATCTCCAGCACCAATGGAGCAATGAGAGGAGCTTTGAGCAATTGGGAGAAGGGAGCCAAACCAGAGCAGCTTCATGATCTGAGATGTTTTTTTCCTATTAAGAGTGGGGTGCCCAGGCCCAACTTCATGGGGAATGAGTAAATAACACCTTGTGCTGCACCTCATTTTTAATACTGGCTACCAAGACTAAGATGAATAAAATCCTGAAACCACAGGTAGAGCAGATAAAACTTGAATGTATCTTTTTTCAATAGGCTGGGTGAGTCTGTTTAATCAGTTAATCATTCAATAAACATTTATTAAGCACCTACTTACTCTCTGCCAAACACTGCATTAAGCACTTGTGAAAGGGGGGATACAAATAATTCCACTTATAGATTTCTTATTATTATTTCCTTGCCATCCTGTCTCAATTAAACACTTTGACTATTTAACTCCACATTCCTACTTGATTTGGAGCAAAGCTTTCCCTGGAATTGGGGCTCAAGTTCTATTTGCATAATAAGGATTTCCCAGAAAGCCACACCTGAACCCTAGCTGGCCACGGACTTCAGATTTGAAGGAGAGCCATGTTACACGAAGAACACATTTAGAATTGAAGGAATCACGTGACAGTGACATTCTGTAGTTTCATCTTCTTTGTCCAAAGAAAAACTGAGGAAAGTCAAAAGATTCTTAAATAAAAATTTTAAAAGGAAACCATTTCAAGAACCCTACTATTAGGTACCACCATCTCCATCACTCTTCTGACCCAATTCTCTTTCCCTAGTGACCAGGGATCATCTCAAGGAAACGGATTCATTTTAATATGAAGAAAGAGAAGACGATAAGTAACCGTCAGACAAATTGGGGAAGAATTGGTGAGGGAGCCTTTTTCCTGTTGGCAGGACATTAAATAACTCGGTGTTGGAGCAGAGAGCATTCCAAGGCAACCACTAAAGAAATCAGGCTCATTCTGTATTCTGAGGGGAAAGGCATTAATTATCCCTTTGAATCCTATTGAGGGAAGTGTTTTCTTCCCTCCTGAAACACAATGGGAGAATGATTTCCTAATAAAACTTCCACTAAGCCAGGCAGTGTGGATGGAACATAATATTTAATATGTGGTGGCCCGGAATTTGACAGATATTGGCATAGCAGGTGCTCCGTTCTAAAAAGCTGCATGTGGATGTTGGCAATTTTGCTACTTCCTTATGTCTATTACAGCCCACGCAAGGTTAGACAAATACACTCCCACGAGCACAAAACAGCAACCTTCCAAAATGTATGTCAGCCGTGTATTTACAGCCGAGTCCGGGAGGAGCGGGTACTTCGAACGCTGCTCCCATTAATGAGAAAAATGTCAGCCTCTACAAGCGATTTTTTTCCACTCCTGCTTATCAAATCTTTCAAAAAATTGATAACTAGTCTTTATAGATTGTGAAAGTCAGATATAACTCTGAATCTATTACTTTACGGGACCCCTTGGGGTAAACTTATCACCTGGAAACCATTTTACATGGACGATTTGACTTTCATGTGGAGTGTCATAAGGCCCCCTAGATGGAAATCTAAAATAAAAACCTGGATTATAGCCTTCCCCTTGATGGAATTTATGATTCCCTTAGTACAATAATTTTGAAAATTGTATCCCTTAAGCTACAAGATTTGATAGATTATTCGCTGCCAGAATCAAAGGACTTTCCTGATAGGTTTGCGTGTAGTCGAAAGGCAGGGATTAATTTCTATAGAACCACAAGTTTATCTTGAACTGCTTTTCAGCAATCTAAATGGCCAACTTTGTCTTCTTTCTAGTACGGAACCCAGTATCCATTTTATCCCCATCAGCCCCAGGACACGCTATCTTTTTAAGCAAAGCTGTTCCAGGTAGCAATTGCAGCCTGTCCGTGGGAGATTTGATCATATTCACTCAAATCAGACCCTAGAGAGACAAAGACATTCACTTGGGCCTCTTATCTTGTTATTACCAAGTGGTATTTTCCTGGTTTTAATTCTCTTCTGGACTGGCTTAGTGAAACGACATAGAAAACCAACAAGAGAGTTTAAATAGCCCTTTTTTGTGTTAAGATATCCCGACATAATTGTCTTTTTCTCTTTTTTTATTCCCTTTTGGGGACTTTGTGCTCCTGGAGAAATCTTACACGTTCTCTCAGTGATACTCATCACAACCCAAACCTTCCTCTCAGTCTGAGAAGCTTTTCCATATCTCTCCTCAAATCCACCAAAGAGGATTCTCCATATACAAGAAAGCAGCAAGGACCAGAAATCTTTGGGGAAGTAAGATTAATTCCCAATACATACTATCATATGTACATATATCACATGTATATACATACCATATATACATGTACATAATACATAATATCATTACATTATAGCCTTTGTTTGGAACTTCCAAGCAATTCCCCAAATCAATCAGTCAGTCAATAAGCCTTCACTAAGCACCTACTATGTGTAAGGGACTGTGCTAATAATAGGACAAAATTGAAGGCAATACTTTCATTTACCCTTCCAGGAGACTAAGTTGGCATATAGATTAAACATATTCTCAATGAAAATTTCATTCTGGTCAAATATTCTATGCATGTGGTAATTGTACAATTTGAAATTTCTAGGAAACTATTAATTTCAAAAGGAAAAATCAGGTCAAAAAAAAGCAAAAATAATAAAAATACTGCCACTGTTTCCCTGTGACTTCAGCTGAAGGACAATTACACAGGCTATTTATTCATTGTGGGACAAGGTCCTCATTTAATGGCAACCAGGCAGCTTAGGGCAACCATGGTCATCCACCAAATCATCCCCATTTCTTCTACATTTTATTCTTTTCTGGCAACCCCCCCCAAGGAATAAATATACAAATTGGAGCAACTGCAAGCAAAGAAAGGGGCACTAGACTAAGTGCCAGGGCATTAGCTGTACTATTGGCTTCTCATGAGACCTTATTTAAGAAAGTCACTTAATATTTCTGTGCCTTGGTTTCCAGGAGTTGGGTTAAATTGCTTCTAAGGTCTCTCCCAGGTCTAAGTATATGTTTCTAGGTATGAAGTCCTCTTGTCTTGTTATTAAATAAAGTATGCATTTCCCTGCTTCTACTGCCAATGCTTACATCAAAAAGGGAAGGATGTTTTGGATACTAAAGTCTTGTTTCTCCCTCAGATGACATGCTCCATCTCTCTATAATGGGGCAGGGTGTTCTTTCCTTGTGGAAGAGGCTAGAAAGCCTGTTTGTTCCTAGGAAGACATGATTGTGTGTAATAGAGATCCCCAAAATGGCTCTTGTCTGATAGTTGGTCAATTAATAAGCATTTAGTAAGTACCTAAAGTGTTTCAGGTATTGTGCTAAGTGCCAGAGATTCAGAGGATGGCAAAAGGCAGCTTTGTCCTTAAAGAAGATTGTGGTCTAAATGTTCTACTGCAAACCATATGGTGAAGAGATAGGCTTTTGATGAGCCAGATCTGGCACGTATTTCAAAGACACTAATTTGTCACAGTGAGGTTCATCTTTATAACGAGGTCTGTTTGAGTAAGGAAGCAAGAACGTCTGTAATTTTTTGGTGGCTCTATTAAGGCGGCTGCCATCTAAACCATGAGTGCCAATGATTGCTTCAGTCTCTTCTGGACCTATTCCTGTATTTAGTTCAAGCAGCATTGGAATTGGCTCTGGTCCTGTGAACTTTGAAAGGTCAAGAGAATCAGCCAGAAGAAAGGAGTGAGATTCCATGCTGGAATTCACCAAAAGACAAAGTCCTGAGCAACCTGACTGACCTAGCAGAGATTGAAGTCAGCCAAGAGGGTGATTCATCCTCTGGGGACACTGACTTCGAAAGTGAACTTTCTGGGGTTAAAGCATGCAGAACCTGCTCTGGGTTTAAACCTACTCTCTCCAGGGATGAAAGTGGGATGGAGAGAGTTTTTCTCCAGGAAATCTTTCAGAGGAAAAGCTTTGCAATTTCTGTTCTCATCATATATTTACCATAAATATAAGTATATACAAAATAAGTATGTAATAAATATATAAAATTTATATAAACATATAAAATAATAAACATAATAAATATACACACAATTTATGTAAGTAATAAAATAATAAGCATATAATAAATATGTCTATAAAATAAGTATATAAATATTAAAAATATAAAAGCTAATTGGTTAGAGGAAACTGAAATTCTATTCACCCAATCTGCTGGTGTGCGTGTGTGTGTGTGTGTGTGTGTGTGTGTGTGTGTGTAGAAAAGAGAAAGTAAGTCCAGAATCTTGTTAGGGTTTGAAAATAATGGAACAGAAAATACTAGGTTAACACAACTAAACACAAAGGTATTCTCCTACAATGTGACTAGGGAAAAAAAAAACACTGGAACTGGAGTCAGACCTAAATTTCACTTCTCTGATTTTGCCTCAGTTTCCCTAGCATTAAAAGGCATGCTGTATTGGACAATCTCTAAGGTCCTCTCTTTTTCTAATATTTTATGTACACAATGCTGGCCAAGAGAAACCTTTTAAGTGAGCAGATTTTGGAAACCTTATTTAAAAATTAGGTCTTAATATAGAATTCCCTGAATAATCCTTTCTTAAAAATAAATGCTTCCTACCAGTGAATCACCACTGACTTTGTCCTTTCCGTTGCAGCTGGCAGAAGAGCAAATTCCCTGAAGAGCATTTTTATATGTGCCAATTGGACAGATTTCCTTGTTAGCCTTTCCTATCTAAAATTTGCAAACTACCAGGCATCTTCAGCTCGCACTAAAAATGTTATGTGTACACCAAGGATTTCATTCATCCAAATAAATATTAGCTCACAGGGATTAAAAATAGGAAGGAAATGGAGGAGGAATCTGGAGTTGGCTGAGGATGTCTCACAGAACGTATTTAGCTCAGTGGGATGAAGTGTTGAAACACTGTGATTACAATCTATCAATGTAAAGTAATCACAATCTGCATTTTCCTCAATGGATTTCTAAAATGATTCTCTGGGTGAGACCCATTGACCACTAAACTCTTGCTCGTACTGATGGAATTGAGGAATAACTGCTGTATTTCTGTTTGACCTGGCCCAAGCCCAAGTGGAACTTATAATCAAGAAGGCTGAATAATATTTCTATTCTCTATTCAGAAAAGGAATAAATAATTAATTGGGTTTCGCACTTTCTAAGGGACAGCTAGACTTTGGAATGGGTAGAACATCGGGCCTGGAGTCAGGAAGGTTCACTTCCTTGGGTTCAAATCTGACTTTAGACACTTACTAGCTGTGTAATCCTGGGCAAGACACTTAATCCTGTCTGCCTCAGTTTCTTGAATTGTAAAACAAGCAGAAAAAGGAAACAGCAAACATTCCAGTACCAAGGAAACATCAAATGAGGTCATGAAGAGTCAGACATAACTGAAAAAAACTAAACAAAATACTTGCACATTACAGGTACTTTCAAATTGTTTATAGAATTGAATTAATAACATTGCCTACTTAGAGACAGAAGAGGCCTCAGGGGTCACTTTATTCTATATCATTATTTTATAGATGAAGCAACTGAGCTCAGAGAAGGCAAATAGTTCACCCAAGATCATCCATGTAGTCACTGTTAGGATTGGTACCTGCATTCTGACTCTCAATGCAATGCCCTTTCTACCAAATCACATTCAATCTCTGAGATAAATTAGATGTCAGAATGAGAGAGAGGTTTCAGAGTGGACTCTCAAGTGTGTCAAGAAATACTTTTCTCATGGATCAATTACACTGACCTTTTGGAAGATAAGAGAATAAGATAAGAAAGAGAATAAGCATTTATAGAGTGACTACTGTGTGCCAGGTGCAGAGTAGTAAAGCTAAGTGATTAACAAATATTACCTCATTTGATCCTCACAAAAACCTGAGAGGCAGATGTTTTTGTTATTCCCATTTTACAGGTGAGAAAATTGAGGCAAATATTGAGTGACTTGCCCAGAGTCACAGAACTAGTAAATATTTGTGTTTGATTTGCATTCAAGTTTTCCTTACTTCATATATAATACTTTCTCCACTGCATCAGCCAAACGTTTTAAAATGAGCACAATGAAAAATATAAACTGGCTGAAAAAACCAAAAAATCATGCTCCACGAATGTATACATATATATTTTAAATTAATAGCTATTTTCTTTCCTCACTCCCCTTCCATTGAGAAAAAGGAAAACAAAACCCTTGTAATAAATAGGAATAGTCAAACAAAGTGAATCTCCATTTTTGCCACATCTAAAAATGTGTCTCATTCTCCATATTAATCCATCACCTCTCAGTCAGAAGGTTGGTAACATTTTGTATCATCAGTTCCTTGGAATCCCAGTCTCTGAATTGATCTTAGTTTTTAAGTCTTCCAAAATTTTTCCTTTTTTTTTTTTTTTTTTACAAGATAGTTGTTATATATAAATTGTTCTTTTTCTGCTCACTTCACTGCCTCCATTCATAAAAGTCCTCCTGGGTTTTTCTGAAGCCATCCTCTTCATCATTTCTTACAACACAAAATTATTCCATTATATTCATATTGTATTTTGTTTAGGAAAAAAAAACTTTGAGTACATATGTATATGTGTGTTTATTAGGGACTCATTTTATTTCTTTCCAGTCCCAAATTTACTCCTTTCCCTTTATCCTCTTCCATATCAATTGAGAAGGCAATTAAATTTAAATAAATTAAAATTTACTAAGTACCTATTATATTCTGGACAGTATCAAATGCTAGGAATATGATAACCATTATATATATGAAGTCAAATAAAACATATTTCTACATTAGCCATGCTGAGGAAAAAGGAGCAAAAAAAATGAAAGTAGAAAAAATACTATTTCATTCTGGATTCAAAGATCAGGAAAGTAAAATCTTCTCAAAAACCAAAACAATACAACTCCAATATACCTCACCGTTCTGCTCAGATAGCAATAAGTGACGAGTATGAAGCAGTCTTTTAGCTTTTGGAACTGCCACAATGGAAGTTCCAAATGCTTTTTATGATCAGAGATGAATCTTACAAAAGTCCTGTTGAATAGAGAAGATCTAATTCAGTTCCAATTGATCAATGATGGACAGAAACAGCTACACCCAGAGAAGGAACACTGGGAAATGAGTGTAAACTGTTTGCACTACTGTCTTTCTACCCAGGTTACTTTTACCTTCGGAATCCAATTCTTACCGTGCAACAAGAAACTCGGTTTTACACACATATATTGTATCTAGCATATACTGTAACACATGTAACATGTATGAGATTGCCTGACATCTAGGGGAAGGGAAAATTCGGAAAAGAAGTGAGTACAAGGGATAATGCTGTAAAAAAAATTATCCATGCATATGTACTGTCAAAAATTATAATTATAAAATTAATTTTTAAAAAAGTCCTGTTGAAGGAAGCCCTACCCTACATCTGGTGTCATCTCCTATAAGCTGATAAGTAAACAGAGGCACTTCAAGGACTTTTTCCAGGGCCATAAAAAGTATTAAGGCATTTGAACCCATATCTTCCTGATCCAAGCAAGTGAATTTGGCAAGTGCTTACTTGCCATAACCATAAGTCTGCCTCCTATTCTCTCTCAGATTCCTTGATGTCCCACAGATACAAGGATACCTTCCACATCTCATACATTAAGCCTCCTTTGACCCTTAGGAAAAAACTCTGAAACTTGAAGAAGGGGAATTGACTTGGAGATGATATTCTGTTCTCCAAGAGCATATCCTGGAGGCGTAGATACTCTTCTCCATCTATAAGAAATAAAACCTAGTTTGCTTCTGGCAATGTTTCTTGCTAGAGAGCTTGTGTATTTGTAAAGTATTTAGCTTATTGACCTCAATGCATCTGTGTTTTTTATTTTTATTAAAAAGGTAGTTTAATTAATTCACGATTAAAAAATCCACCATTTTCTATTAGAAAAAATCCGTATAACCCAAACAGAATTGGATGTGTGATGTCATGCAGCCACCTACAGACAGCAGCCTTAAAAATGACAATATCTGACCTTAATATGTGTGAATCTATCAGGCTTCCACTGTAGACATGTATATTTTTCAATATTCGTCTCTGAGCTGAAATCATGTCATTTATATGCAAATGATCACATCTTCGGCAGCTGCGGCTTCTCTGCTGAAGCCATGGGACTTATTTGCACTTAATAAAGCTTCATAAATAGGTTTTGCCTCTAAATGGGAGGGGGGAACAGAAAATATAGCCCATCCTTTTACAGTTACAAACTGCTTTTTGTTTTGAAAACTCTAGGCTTTCTTTAATAGGATGCTTCACAGTTGCCAAAGAAACAGTGATCCAGGAAACCAAGCCAACAAGGCCCCTCTCTGCCCTCCCCCCTCCAGCCTCTCACCTCTGTTTGACACTCTTTTCTGCCTTGTTATGGATGTGAGTATTTTACCATCCCTGACACCCGCTGTAATTTAATACCTGCTTCATTAAGACAAGGGTTGCTCCCTGTGTATTGTCCCCTGCCAGGCCGTGTGGGCCAATGTCTCAGAGAAAAGAAGCACCCCTGGAGCTTCCCTCAGGCTACCCTGTCTATAAGGAGTGGGGGGAAGCAGAGGAGGTACCCCTAGTCATTTGAATAAAGATCTCTCCTTTCCTATGTTATATATCCTGTGAATTTGGGGCTTGAAGCACTGAAGAAGACAAGGGTTATGGGTATCTTTGGGTTTCTAAATCAAGCAACAATAAGAAAACTTTAAAATAGTTGCATTTTAACTCATGAAATCACCTTTCAGGCCCTTTTCCTCCATTTTCTAGAATAGTCATTATCTTTTGAAAGAGCTCAAAGGAAGAAAAAATATGCCCTAGGAATGCCCCAAACTTGAATTTCATCCATTTCCTATTCATTCTCTTCTAAAACCACAAGCACATCTATTTGAGGTCAGCAAGATTATTCCTGGATCTTTAAATACCATTTAAGACCTGTCAGCGAAATAGAATCCTGTCACAGGATAATTGTCTCCTGCTGAGAGGTGCCAAGGCAAACCCGAGGCATTTTTTGAGAAATAAATATTGATGTAGAGCGGGGCCATTTATTTTTAAAGTAATAGATCCTGATTTGGTAATAATGAACCATTATGGTTGTCAGAGTAATGGACCGTTATGCCAGCTTCATTTCCAAGGTGCTGAACAACGGGCGGAGAGGTAATTATGTCATCTGATGGATTGTACGCTCATCAATGGCGCCAGTTCATAACATCATCATTAAATCACCTCTCCTATTGGCACAGGAAACGAATACCTTCACCAGGTCAGCCAATAAGAAATCTCCACACCTGTTCACAGGTGGAAGTGGCAAATGCTTATCTGGAAAAATGTAAAATTTGGGCAAAGTAAACATTCTCCTGGAGGGGACTTGGAGGGTCACTTCCTGGGTTTCAGGACCCAAGGGGTATGGTCTCACTGATGGTCACTTTGGACAAGCCAGCCTCTCTGAGATATCACTGACTCGTTTACCTCTCAATGCTGTCCTGGGGATCCAGTGAGATAAGGTATGGCGATGACCTAGGCACACATTAATCGTGTTATTATTATTACTTCTATGGTTTGAAATACCATTTGATGACAAAATGTGAACATAATAGTGCCTCCCATTTTTAGCGCCTTAAGGTTTATAAAGCTCCTCTCCTCACAACAATCTCAGAGGTATTATTATTCCCATTTTACAGATGCAGGCAAGGAAGTCTGGAGAGCTCTGTGAGTGACTTAGCCATCACCACGACATGAGGCAAGATCCAAAGCTGAGGCATTTTATCCCAAATTTGTTATCTTTCTCCAAGCGCCTCACAATCATTCAATGGGTTCTGTGATTTCTTCTTTAATGTGGGTACATCTTCAACCATCCTCATGATTATGAGCTAGCCACAGCATCTCATGAGATTCTTGTTCTTGCCCGATAGATCCATCTAGGCAACAAGAGGTGTTGGGTAGGGGTGGGAGAAGGGGGAGGTAAGTATTTCCTTTGAATCACTTAATATTTCATCATTTGATATTTCCTAGATACTCTCAGCTTGTCTGTCTGCCATTCTCATTCTTATTTTCTGGCATTTTCATTTCCATCCTCATTTCCAATCCATAACGATGTCTTTATGCTACTTCTAATGAGCAAGCATCACTGGAAATATAGTCTCCTGACGCCCATCATGTGCCTTTCCATCGCCTTGTCTCACTTGCAGTCAAGATTCTTCTGAAATCATGGAGTTCTGTGATTTCTAGTCAACTAGCAGGGCCCAGATTATATTGCTGTTAAAGAGATATTATTAAAAATACATACAAAAAATGTTGATGCTATCATTGAAGCCTTGACACTTGGTGTGATGTGTTCATTTAAAGTTTAATGATGGCTGCAGGCTCCTGGTGACAGCTTCTACAAGGCTTTGTTGTTGTTCTTGAGAGGAGGGGTGCAGTATCTAAAGTCTTTATCTCACATCCTGTCTCCTCAGTAGGAAGAGACTATTTTCTTTTATTGGAGTCTATTAGGATTTCTATTAACTCCTCAGAAAGCCAATACAAAGAAGTACCCTACCCCTGTCACAGTGAAGATCTCCATTCTTACGAACCATCTCCATTTCCCATCATGGCACATTCTCTTATCAAATTATCTTCCTTTTATTTATCTCAGTAAATGTAACCCCTCCTCCCCACTTAACTAGATGGGATTCTTAGTTTGGGCAAAGGTTAGATCAGATCACTTCTCCCTTTTTGTCCTCAAATTCTATAAATTCCAATAATTATGGGATTCAAAAAAGAGAATGATCAAATGACCTTGAAACCTCAGGATGTGGAGGGACATCAGAAAGGAAGGAACTTGGGACAGGTACTTTCTAACATGCTAGAGATAGACTATTGTAATGGCAGAATCTCCTAGGAAGACAGACATGGTGAGTTTCAAGGAGGAGTCAACTGCATGCATCAGAAATTCAGAGACATTTGAGCTGCCATTTTATGTCCAGACTCTGGAAATTGAATGCTAAAGAATCACATATTCTTTGACTTTGAAGTTTGATGAGTTTGTCTAAATGTACCCAAATAAGAATTCTCCCTGAAAAATACCAGAAGAGTGGCCATCCAGTATTTGCTAGAAATTTTCCAGTGAGAGAGAAAGAAATCTTCCAGTGCTCTCTACTTCAAGAGCAAACCATTCCACTTTTGGTTGCTCCGAGTTTTAGGATTTTTTTTAATCATTAAGCTTAAATTTAATTCTTTATAATTTTCAACAATTTTCTCCTAGCTGTGCCCTTCGAAGCCAATTGGAAAAGTCTATTCTTTTTTCATGTGGCAGCCCATTTAAAGATAACTATCATGTCCCAATTCTCGATATAGTCCCCCAAATTCTCTTCTCCAGTTCAAACAACCCAAGTTCTTTCCCCTGAAATTGAAATTAAGATGCATAACTTTTGGGGGGATGCCCACTTCTATGCATTCTCCAGCTTGTAATCATCTCTAAAGTGCGGCTCTGAATTGGACACGATATTGCAAATGTTATGTGACCAGGGCAAAGCTAAAAACAATTTTCCTCTTAAGTCATTTCCATATGTGATGGGCAAGGGCCAATTACTATTGAAAAATAATTCCTGCTCCCAGTGTTCCGGACTTAGAATCATAAAGATGTGTTTAAATTCTACCTCTGACAATTATAAGCTGTGTGATCATGGGGAAAGCAATTAACTTGCCTGTTCCTCAAGCAATTCTCCAAGACTTGCCTATTAAGCTATAAGGGAGGTATCTCCATTGGTATAGAGCATCCCCACATTCAGGAATTTTATGACTCATAACTAATTTTTTTTCTAGTTCCAACATGGCTTCAAAACCAGTCTCTTTTAATAATCTAATTAGAGACGTAGAGCTGGAAATCATCAAGTCTTTTTCCCCCTCACTTCATAGTATTTTATTTTTTTCCAATTACATATAGGGATAGTTTTTAACATTAATTTTTATAATATTTTGATTTCAATTTTTTTCTCCCTCCCTTCATTCCCAAAATAGCAAGCAATCAGATGTAGGTTATACATGTATAACCATATTAAACATATTTCCACATTAATCACCTTGTGAAAGAAGAATCAGGACAAAATGGAATAAAACAAAAGAAAGAAACAACAACAACAAAAAAAAAAAGGCCATTGATATATAGAAAGGAAACCACTTTCCTAGAGCAATATAACTTATAAGTGCCTAAACAAGGGTTTGAATTCAGGTCTTCCAACACTAATTCCAACTCTTATCTAGTACATTGTCCTTACTTATTCTCATGAGTTCAAATACTGTGTGACCCTGACATCCTGTTTGCCTCAAATGTTGCTCATCTGTAAAATTAGCTGGACAAGGAAATGGCCAACCACTCCAGAATATCTCCCAAGAAAACCCCAAATAGAATCACAAAATGTTGAACATGACTGAAATGAAGGAACAACTACCAACAAGAATTTCTGGAAAAGTTAATAAGGACATAAGAATGGTAGAGGAAACATTTAGGGAGAGAAATGAGAGACTGAAAAAAATAATGCCCTAAAAATAAAATTGGATTGATGCTAAAAGAGGCACAAAAATTCATGGAAGGATACCAAATTCAATTCTCTGATGTCCTAAGAGAACCTTCCCTTTGTCCAAAGGGCAACAACATTCTCCAAATCCCTCAGGCCCAGAAGCTAGGAGTCATACTGGACTCTTCCCTCTCTCATGTCTCATATTTAATCTAGAGCCAAGATTTTATCTTTGCAACATGTTTCAAAAAGCTCCCTTTTCTCCTTGAGCATATTCTCCCTTCCCATAGAGTGTAAGCTCTTTGAGGGCAGAGACTGTCTTTTCCATCTTTTTGTATCCCTAGTGCTTAGCACAGTTCCTGAGATTAATGCTTAATAAATGTTTACTGGTTGCATGATTAACCAACATTAGAAGTGAATATATTCTCTGTATATCCAAAGTCTCCAGTTTCTTGCCTACGACTTTTTAAATCTTTATTCTTTTTTTTCCTGAGCTCTGATTTGTACGGCTCCCATACTTTACAGAATCACTGATTTCTCTGACAAGGGTAGTTTCTTTATTGCTGCACACCACAATTGCTCCATTATTCAGGGGATAGTCTTCATGAGTTTCTGTAGACAAAAACTTCATTGCCTGTGGCCCACTTTCTGGCAATGATCTCTGGATTTACTTTGACTAATTGTCAGATGACAATTCATTTCCACCTCAATTCTTTACTAGATCAAATTGGATAGTACTTATTATATAAGTGCTCTGCAAACCTTTAAGCACGGCATGAATGCTATTAATTATTATACAACCAGCTTCAATTCTGTTGACAAGACTCTACTCGGACTCTATTATAATGATTTAATATGTAGAGAATGTAACTGTTCTCAAAATGGCTACAATAACTTGGGTGAGAGAGGGAGGCCATATTGTCAAGATATTTTTTTAAAGTGAGGGAGGGAAATAAGGAAAGATTTGATCAAAAAGGCAAGAACAATCCCAGAATCACATAGAATTATAGAAAACAAAAGGACCTTTTAGGTCTTTTAGCCTAGCCAATACCTGACAGAGCTCCTTTGTACTATACCTAAAAGATGCTGGAAGATCTCCAGTGAGGAGAAACCATTATCTCCAGGGACAGAATGTTCTACTTTGGAATAACACTAATTGCTAAGAAAGATATTCTTCCTTACTTGAAGCCTAAATTTGCCCCTCTGAGTCTTCCAAGGGGAAAAGGGAGAAGGAGAGAAGGAAGGAATTAATTTCGTTCATCCTCATTTACTCTTATAGGACTCTGCATGCTTTAGTATTTATCTTCGGTTACTTGCCCTTGTTTTCACCTTCTGTCCAAGTGTTAAAAAGTTTCATTTGATTGATGATTTTCCTGTGCATACACATTGCTCTTTTTGGATAACTCTTCCATATCAAAGTGAGCAGGGTCCAATCTTATTTGCATATCATCCCTAGCCTGCCCTGAGCAATTCCTTCCTATATTTAATCTTATTATCCATAATTCTAAAACGATCCAAGAATCTTTTCTTATTAATAAAATGGTAGCCTCTTCATCATTAATTATCAGTTGACTCAACTCCTCTTCTGTCTCACTCTCATTCCCCAGCCAGCTTGATCTCTAATAGTTATATAACTAGGGCAGTGGATAGGCTCAGTTTAGTAATTTTTGGAACATGGTTCTAAATTGTTTTCAATACAGAAGCCCTTTCCACTGTACCAAACTACCAATCTAGACAGATCTAGACCATGAGTTTGTGGCTGGATCCTTCCTTCAGTGTTTTCTCCAGTGAATTTTTGGGCATCGTTTGGTTTTCTCTTTTGTTTATACTTTGATTCTGTAGGAATTAAATAATGACTAAAAAAAAAATCTGTTTTCTCTCTCGTGTTAGATGGCACCTCATGGCCTCCCAAATCCTCCCAACGGCCCTGCAGCTAAATTTGATTGCCTAGGTTCATGAACAAAAAGGAGGAGTCTTCTGCTTTATCCCTCACAGCTTCATGGAACTAATTCTACCTTGGATAATCAAAAATTTGGGTGTCATTTTCATTCTGCTGAAATGACACTGAGCCCACAGTTGCAACACGAGCCCTGTGGTTTCAGAAGTGCAGACTGTAAATCCCTTTCCTCAGTAATCATGCACAGAGACTGTCAACCTTGGTTTATGCTTTGAAGTTAAGACTTCGAACAGAACAAGCAGTCATCCAGGGAAGTTGAAGTTAATCAAATAAAAAGCAGGTATCAGCCTGCACTTTATCACATCATCAAAAGAATCAAAACAATATGAGAGTAAATTTGACTTCTTGTCATGTTGAATTCTTCTTTCTCTGTGACAGTATCAGAAAGAGGCAGTATTGTTATAATGTAATTTATATAGTGCCTTCCCCTGAGCGATGAATAAGAGCATTCTTCAGCATCCTCTGAGAATTAATCTTTCTATCTCTTTTTATCCTAGCTCAGTCACTCCAAAAATGTAATATTTGCACATACGAAATAAATCATGTCCGCCAAGTTTAAGGATGCTCACTTGAAGAAATTGCTTTTGAATTTTCTTTGTCTTCATTCTAACTTTTCATTTTTTTGGGTACTTAAGAGCAATTGACCCTTATTGGGTTAACTGGCAAATATACAGTCATTGCTATTCAGATGACTTGTAATTATATTCAAAAGAAAGAAAAATACCTTGAAATGAGGTTATATTGACTTAATACTTTCTTGTCATGCAATAACATTAGCAAATTATGCCTTTTACCTTTATTCTTCCTATGCTGTTCTGTGTTAAGTTTGGATGTTCAGATGACGTTAAGATGTAGAGCAAAACTTACTGCTATTTTTTTGAGGAAGGAGTTAAAAATCTGGGACTTTGCCTCCAATATTCCAAGAAATATCATTTTGTAACCTTGAAATCCTGGACTCCAGTGGAGGCTCAGCAACCTTACTTTACCTTTGGAATCATCCTACAGAGATGGCATAGGACTTGAGAATCCCTTGGCTACTGTTCAAAGGGTGTTCCATTGTCCTCCAACTCTATCTTGGTAAATTCTTCTTTTAAGAAAGTCAATATTATCTCTGTTAAATGTATTATTCCTGCTATTCAAATGATATTTCATACAACAAGATTATGTGATGATCAACTGTGATGGACTTGGCTCTTTTCAATAATGGAGTGATTCAGGTCAATTCCAATAGACTTGCGATGGAGAGAGCCATCTGCATCCAGAGAAAGGATTGTGGGGAACTGAGAGTGAATCACAATATAGTATTTTTCACCTTTTTGTTGTTCACTTGGTTTTTTATTTCTCATTTTTTTCCTTTTTGATCTAATTTTTCTTTCTTTTCTTTGTTTTTTTATTAAAGCAAAACATATGCATGGATAATTTTTCAACATTGACCCTTGTAAAACCTTGTGTTTCAATTTCTTCTCCTCCTTCTCTCCACCCCCTCCTAGATAACAAGTAATTTAATATATGTTAAACATGATAAATATATATATGTTAAATCTAATAAATGCATACATATTTATACAGTTATCTTGCTGCACAAGAAAAATGAGATCAAAAAAGAAAAAAAAAATAGAAAGAAAATAAAATGCAAGCAAACAACAACAAAAAAAATGAAAATGCTACGTTGTGATCCACACTCAGTTACCCAAATCCTCTCTCTGGGTGTAGAAGGCTCTCTTCATCACAAGATCTTTGGGACTGGCTTCAATCATTTCATTGTTGAAAAGAGCCATGTCCATCAGATTTGATCACTATATAGTCTTATTGTTATGTACAATGATCTCCTGGTCCTGCTCATTTCACTCAGCATCAGTTCCTGTAAGTCTCTCCAGGCCTTTCTGAAATCCTCCTGCTGATTGTTTCTTACAGAACAATAATATCCAATAACATTCATATGCCACAATTTATTCAGCCATTCTCCAATTGATGGGCATCCACTCAGTTTCCAGTTTCTTGCCACTATGAAAAGGGCTGCCAAAAACATTTTTACATATGTGAGTCCCTTTCCCTCCTTTAATATCTCTTTGGGATACAATACCAGTAGAGACACTGCTGGATCAAAGGGTATGCACAATTTGATAGCCCTTTGGGCATAGTTCCACATTGCTCTCCAGAAAGGTTAGATACATTCACAACTCCACCAATAATGTATTAGTATCCCAGTTTTCCCACATCCCCTCCAACATTCATCATTTTTTTCCGTCATCTTAGCCAATCTGTGAGACACTTCTCAGTAGTGTTACCTCAGGGTGGTCTTAATTTGCATTTCTTTTGATCTAATTTTTCTTGTGCAGCATGATAAATGTGGCAATATATATATATATATATACATGTGTGTATATATATGTATATGTATAAATATAAGAATTGCATATGTTTAATCTATATTGGATTACTTACTGTCTAGGGGAGGGGGGCTGAGGAGAAGAGAGAGAGAGAAATTTGGAACACAGGGTTGTGCAAGGGCAAATGTTGAAAACTATCTTTGCATGTATTTTGAAAATAAAAATCTATTATTAAAAGTTTTTAATGACAACGATTGGCAATAAAGGCAATACTTCAGTCTGAGTAATCATTCCTATATTGCCTCCAACCTTGGTCTGACTCCTTCTTGCCTCTGCTACCTTTGCAATGAGATTTCCTGATGCTGACTTTTATGCATATGGGCTCTCTATGACTGTCCAATTCAGGAACTGTTCTCTTACTTTGATCCATACTCCATCTGACCTTAGTTTGAACACCCATATGAGTATCACAGAATGCCAGAGCTGGGTTCTTAGAAATCACCTACAGAGAGTTCTTAACCAGGATATAGAAACTTGGGTTTTCTTTTATTATTCTTGCTTAGCCTTTTGAAAATTGCATGTTAGCACAATTGGTTTCCTTTGTAAAACTATGCATTTTATTTTGTTCACTAAATAAACATTATTCTGGGAATAGATTTCACTAGACTGACAAAGAGGTCCATGATTCAAAATAGGTTAAGAATCCCTGATTCTAAATGAGAAAAGAGATGGAAAAAGAAAAACTGACCATCCCAAAATGGAATTAAGTGGAAGGGTTGCTGTTCTGATGGCTCATTTTCTATCGTTTGTCCCCTCATGGTTTTTAATCTCCCTCATCTCTGCCATAATTCTTTAGTATCAATCCTTCTAAGCATAGTCTGCCCTCTATTTAGTTCAATAATCCTCACCTGCAGTCAGTCAGTCCTTTATCTACTTTTTGGTTGCGAATCTGTCCAAACTGGACAAAGGATATCGCCAATGGGATTATTATACTTTTTATATTTTATGTATATCATATATTCAAAATATATAAATATTACTCACTGAGTAGTATTGTCTCTATGGCTTGACCACAAATAGCAGACGATTATTAATACTGTTAAAAGCTATCCTACGGAAAGCTAGGTGATGTAGTGGATAGAGCACCAGTCCTGAAGTCAGGAGGATCTGAGTTCAAATATGACCTCAGACACTTAACTCTTCCTGGCTTGTGACTCTGGGCAAGTCACTTAACCTCAATTGCCTCATCGGCAAAAAAAAAAAGAAGCCATCCTAATTAGAAAAACTGCTACCTTTGCATACCGAGACCAGTTCATTGTTCCCCCTCTTGCTTTAACTTTTTAATGTCTAGATTGGCAGGACTAAGAATTTCCCTAATGCATAACTTCTCTGAGCTTCCATTTTTCTCATCTTTAGAATAGAGTTGAGATGGATAATTTCCAAAGAATTTAGTTTTCTATGCTCTATGCTAAAATTTAATATTCTATGCTCCTATCTATTCTCACACCCCCACCCACCCCCTAGGTCTTTAAGAATTTTTATAATATTGTCTTCTCTCCTTTTTAATCTTTTGGAGAAAGACTAAAAACAATTGACTGTCCACTGTGACAGCAATCATTTGATAAGAAAAACAAAAGAAATCTGAGGTAATTTAAAAGGAACTGAAAGCTATCTCCATGTGAGGTTGGTGAACTCTCAGAGAACAGGAGCTACTTCAAAAAGTAACAGAAACATCTTGAACGAAAAGCTCACCCCATTTCATCTCTACAATACAAACACTTAGTTCCAAATTGAAATATTCTATATGTGTCTTCTTTGTGCTTTTTTCTAAAGCCAAATAATTTAAAATCAATGGTCATATGGGGCAAAGTCAAACTGAGAGTCAGCAGGATGCTTATAGTAGCATCACGGACAGAATCTTTGAATTATATCATAAAGATATTAGATTAAAACATCCAATTTATCAACCCACAATATTGTTGAGAGTTGGATATTTGGAATTGTTTTTTGCAAGCAATATTTAGGGATCTGCAAGTCAATCTGAATATATGTATCTTGCTCCTCAGTAATACTTAAGAATGATTTTATGGATGCTAATACTTCCAAAATCATTAAATAATTTTGCTATTTTCGTTTTCTTGAGAAAGATGACAAAGTACATGAAGATGTCTGCATTTTAGTGGAGAAATGACGACTACATTAATGATTGATTCATTAAAAGACTGATTTATTTGAGTAATTATCCAAATGAAAAGTTTAAAAGGAAATCTTTTAAAGGAAGAATTTAATGTTGATCTTTTTTCAGGAGCAAAGTCAAATAGTAAGGTGGTAAACTTTGGTCAGAACCCCTAAAGTTCTTCTGAACATGAATAGTGAAATTAATACATCACAGTATTTCTCACTATAGATTAAAAATGAAATTAAAATAATTTAAAGTAAAAGAGATAAGACAATGTGCTGCAAATAGAAATTGAGGAAAATCCCTACAGAATAGGAAATGGTTGGTTGATGGACAGCCCATGAAAATGAAAAGACAATCATATGAAGCAATAAAACCTATTGGGAAAAACTTGAAATTTAGATATTGAGAGTTCATAATTTTTAACAAAAAAATCTAATAACAATTGCTAATCCCCTTCCCTTCTTTCAGACTTAATTTAAGAATAAAAATAGAATAACTTCAAGAGTAATTTTATTAAGTCATATTTTCATAAGAAGCCAAATGTGGATGCTCACTGTATTGTCAATACAATTGTATTGTTTCGTTAACTTCCAAGTCGTGCTTCATGAACTGGATACCCAAATGCCCAAGTCACAAGTGTGTAAAAGTCATATACCAAAAGAGTTGTGTGCAGAAAGAATGTCCTTATGGCAATCCAGAAATACTGTAGTTGCAGGCAACAGAAAATGGAGTCTTGAAATTCTCAAATAGCTGAAACCCAAAGAGGCAATGTCCTCAAATAGCTCAGTGTGATTATAGCCCTTTAGCCCAATATGAATTATAGAAAACTGCTTGAACCCTAAAACTTAGAACCCTAAAAAAGCAGGGAAATTATCTTCCACTTATACTAGCTTTGTTCACTAAGGTTACACTGAAACTAAACCCAGTTTTCTCACTGGAAATACAATGATTAGCAAACTTGAGTTTTTGAATCAAGCCATAGTCTTGGGAAGGATAAACCAAAGGAGAAGGGATGGAGGAATTAGGAAAGAGGGTCAGATAAAGTAAAGGAAAAAGCAAAGTATTCATATCTGATAGAGATGGACTGAAAGAAGAATAAAACAGAGTTTTCAACATCTGTTTGTGTTAGGGGTTGGGGAGAGGATGGAGAAGACAGATGGCTGGTAAACTAGATCTAAATATTTTCACGTAAAATTGTTGTAGCTTTTGGTCAGATCTGATGAAAACCGAAGCCATTAGTTACGAGTCATAGAATTTGTAAGGATTCTCTACACTAAGGGAGATGCGTCCCTTATGGATCAGTAGATAAGTTTTGGAGAAATACTTGAGGCACAGACAGGTTAATTGCTTTCTTTGTGCTCACACAGCTTGTAGATGTCAGAAGTGGATTTTGAATACAAGTTTTCATGATTGCAAGTGCAGAACCTTATTCACAATACCATGCTGTCTCTCTATGGAGAAAATTCTAATAAGGATTCTGACATAAATCAAGCAAGCTACAACATATGGAGAGTTTATATATTGTTCTTACTAAATTTAGACTTTAAACATATGGAAGAAAATACTCTAAATGTGCTAAATATTCTTCTAAAATTCACATGAAAAATGAAAGGTATTTTTAGCAAAAAAAATGAACATAATTGTACTTAATATGTATAAGCATGGATTGTAATAAATTTAATCCATTTTAAATTTTAAATGCTGGTTAACTATTTGATGCAAAAATTGATAATTATAAATCATTATGTTGTTTGGGATTTGATGAAACCAGAAAACTCAGAAGTGGAGGCCAGTAAATCCAACCCTACTGCATTTGAACTGGAATGACCTCTACAACATATTTAACTATTGAGCATGCAAGATTCTACTTCTTCCACTGTCCTCAGCTTTTTGTTTCCCTCTTCCCCACCAATAAACAATGGACTGATATCCATTATCTCTTAATGTCCTCCAAACTTTTCTCTGTCCTCAGTTATTCTAAAATAATATTTTTCCTTTCCCCCAAATTTGACACTGTCTATATTATTTTTAGGATATAAGTTCACTATTATTCAAAAATACTCAATTAAGTCAAGAATTTAATCGGTCAGGGATAGAATCTTCCTATTAATCCTGTGTAAGACCAAGAAAGGCCTTTGGAATTATAGAGACTTGCTGTAATGCTATCTGGAGATATGACATTTATTTTTTAAAGCCATGCAAACTTCATAGTCCAATTTCTCCTTGGTGTATTTTGATATTTACACTTAACATTATAATAAGATGTATGATTTTTAAAACATTAATGTATAACATTCTAGCTTTAATCTATGCACATACATTACAATACATGACTATAATGTTCATAATAAAGGCAGCAGGAATAACAGAGAAAAAGCCTTTTAGGATTGAGTTATTACAAGTAGGAGACGAAAAAATTGCCAAATGTAGGAAAAGAACAGAGATCAGTTAAGTTTCTGATTTCTGGTCAAATAATAGAAAATTTATAAGAAAAATATCACTAGTACCAAGAACTGAAATATGATGGTAAAAGGACTAGACTAGAAATCAGGAGCTTTGAATTTTAGTGCCAGTTCTTTCATAACTGATCTATGAGACTTTGGTAAAAATCTCTTTGCCTCTGAGTTAAGGTCTCCTTATTTGTCACAGTTAGCCATTTTAACTTTAAAGTTCCTTCCAGTCCTCCAATTCTATTGTTTCCCTCATTACAAGATAAAAATGCTGCCTGCCAACCAAAAAATGAAAACTGGAGGGCCTTTTTTTTTTTTAAAGACAAGAAAACTTACAGAAAGTTACTCATGATTTGTTGCCCTATTCTTAAGAGTTTGCTAGTATCTCACAGGTTAATCTTTTGAGTTCCTCTAAATAATCAGCATTGAAATAAAAAATAAAAAACAAGTACAATTTTATCGTGTGTCCTAATTTAAACTGAGCTATCTCCTGTGATTTGGGAGCATTACAAATATGTAACATATTGGGAAAGAAAACAACTTGATTGAAAGAATCAAAAATGCTCTTTTCCAACTTTTATTTTCAGTTAGCAAGCATTTTTCTCTTCCTCCTACCTTTCTATTTCCCAACCAAAAACAAACAAACCCCCCCCAAGAAAAAACAAACACCACATTGTAAGAAAAAAAAATATATATATATATACATATATATATATGGGCAGCTAAGTGGTGCAATGAATAAAGCATCAGTCCTTTAGTCAGGAGGACCTAAGTTCAAATCCAACCTCACACACTTAACACTTCCTAACTGTGTGACCCTGGGCAAGTCACTTAACCCCAATTGCCTCAGCAAATATACATACATACATACATATATTTATTTATTTATACACACACACAATCCCCAATTTGGCAATGTCCCAAGACTGAGTAACTCAAGACATAAAAGCTTCCTCATTAGCAGAAAACCTTTTGATGAGAAGCCTCTCTGAATGCTGACAGAAGTGTATCTGGACAGCAGATTTATAATCCGTCATCAGATCCATATTGAAATTCCTTCTAGACTGGAAGAGACATAAAAGAATTTGGATTTTTAGCATGGTCTTCAAGAAGTCAGGGTTATCAAAACACCGTGATGAGACTAGACATTTTGCTGAGGTATATTTTTTTATATTAGAAATAGAAAATGTAACTTTAAAAGGCCTAAAAAATTAATAATTACTCAGGGGCACAGTGTGACACAGGTACAGTTCCCACTCTCCTTGCTATCCTAATCTATTGGCCACTAAGGATTTAGGAGTTACCAGCAGCCATAGTAAAAAGCTTAGTAATCAAAAAATTACCAAGATCTCCCTTCCTTTATTACTTATAGTCTGCATTTCCTATTTTTCTCATAGTTATCTCTACCCTCACTTTTCTCGCTCCTCCCTTGTCCTTAATTCCTGTTTTGAAATAGAATTTATCAAGCCACAAGTATAGCTACTATTTACACAGCCCTGTAATGTTTGTGCGCCCTTCTCAACCCAAATGGGGTTTTACGGGGGCTCATAAAGATTTTCTTGAGGAGTAAACAGATAAATTTTTTAGCTTTCAAAGAAAGAAAACCCAAAATGGGAGTGGTGGAAAGCAACATATTAGACTTGAATTGAGACCAAAATTAGAATTTACCCAGTCTCTAAGATTTGTAGAAAACCTACCATTGCTTTACAGAAGTAATGTAGAAAGAATCAGAACAATGAGGTTTACTTGAGGCAATTATTGATAAAAGATATGACTGGAGCTCAGAATTAGAAAGTCAACTTGACTAATGAGAAACCTCATCCCCACAGGGTGAGGGAGACCTCTCCCTAACATGTGCTTATATGAGTCGATGTATCTCCCTTGGACCCTGATCATGCAGGTCTAGGGACTTCCTTTGGTACCTGTATTTATGTTTATGTGTGGGCAGAAGGGAGAAACTAAGGAATGAAGGCATCCTGACCCCAGACTAGATTCCTCAGCTTTTATTTTGGAGTCTATCTTTGGTCATCAGTGAAACGCCTCTATGAAGAATTATGATAGAAAGGATCTTGTGGAAAAAACCTTTTATCTGGTCCCTCTATTTGCTGAATGATAAATGGAGTAACCAATTGCTGACCAGAGCCTCCATCCATCTTCCACGTATCATCTTCCGCTTCTTGGAGAAGAGACTAAGGGAGCCCACACTGTAAATGAAATGCCGGGCCATCCAAGATGCCCACAGGGCATGGTATCCAGGTCTCTCCTCCCAGAAAACAGATGGAGGTCTCAACTAAGGCTCTACCAAAGTCACTTGAGTAGCAGCAGCATGTAACTTACAGTGCTTTTCAAATTATCATGAGAGTAAAACAAACACACGCAGGTGAAAGAACTAAGCATGTCAAGTCTGGGAAGGAGCTACAGAAAAAACAAAAAACTCCCCAGGAAAATTTCTAATAACCAGCCTGGTGTGATTCAGGTGGCCCATGGTCCTTTGGATTTGTGAAGCTCTGTTGTGAAGAACGGATTGGAGGGAAGATGGAAATCTTGGCACTTTTTTTGGAGAGGTGAGGAGGCTCCCGTTTAAACCTAGACCAGCAAATGGTGCAAATAAGCCAAAACAGTAGATAATCCAAATGACATTTCTATTTTGCTTTAGCATGCATTAATGTTTCATTTGTTGCAGATTTAGCTTCTAATTATATTTTAATTAAGCTAATATTAAAATTTGCATTCCCAGAGCACACAGTGATGGTGGGCAGGAAATCAGCACAGACGTGTGCTGGATTACAGCAGAAGGCAGCCTAATGAAAATATGAAAAATTTGCTATGGGTTATTCACCTAGTGGTTAATGTTATCTGTGGATAATTACTTACTCCATTAGGTATACAAGAAAAATTAAGTTGAATACTTACTATAACAGATCAACATTTTTCCATATGTCTTAAATGTAAGGGTGAAGCAGATCATCCTGATTATTTAAGTGAAGAATTTATAGCAGTGAAATTCAACAAACATCATTCCTGTAGAAAGGCATCACTATAATACCCAGCAACATAAATATTTGCTTCTTTTTAATATTTTACTGAAGCTTTAAAAAAAATAACGGTCTCCTAATATCACCTGGCAATGAAGTCCTCTCTTTCAACAGAGAACAATAAAGTATATTGACAAGATTTGCATGCTTTCTCCCATTAAAGTTCATCATCTTTCTATGGAGAAGAGAGATTTTTATTTTTCATTAGTTCCCTGCAGAGAAGATGGAGAACTGTATTTAACTAAATCTGAATGCCTTTTAATGTTGTTTTCCTTTCTTTTCCTATAACATTAAAAAGAGTTTAGCCTGAATATCATCCACATAGGAAAGACAAAATGGATATAAATGTCTAACACTCACTATGTGACATGAATTTAGGTGGGCACCCTTTTCTATCTATTTATCTAGATCTATCTATCTATCTATCTATCTATCTATCTATCTATCTATCTACATATATATATATTTGTGACTGACAATAGAAATGGATGAGTTGAAACTAAAAAGCATAGAAAGAAGAAAATAGATGATATTGCCTTCTAGAAATTGCAAAGCTTATTAATGACCAAAAAGTACCATCGAAAACAAAGGCTCATTTCTTTAATACTACTGTTTGACTTATTTTGCTATTTAGCATTGAGACTTGGTTTATAATAGTTTCCAGAGTATTAAACATAACGACTGCACAGCAGGCAATGGAGAAGAACACGGTGGGAGTTAGCAAATTGCAACATATAACCAATGAAGAGCTTCATAGAAGAAGAGGATAAAAAGTGGCAACAAAAAGTCATCAAAGGTAGCCTATCATTTGCTGAGGACAGGGGATGACAGACAGAAAGGCAGAGTACTCCACTGGGGAATATTAGGGGAAAATGAGGAGGGCTTCCCACACATTCTATAAATTCTTTGTGGCAAACTTATGGGAGGCCGTGGACAAGAGTTACACAGATATGCACATATTGTTGGAGGCAACTTCCAAGTTAATGACATCATAGATCCATCAGTGTCTGAGTATGGGACAATACCATTTCATTACCATATATCATCATTTGTTTCACCGTCTCCTAAGAGATACTTGCTTTGTTCCCAAGGTGTTGCTACCACAAGTTTATGTGAATACTTGTGTGAATATTGATTCATATCTCACTGAAAAAATTGAGGTCATTTCTTGAGAAGTCCCTCTTCTCCTGTCTCCCAGATGTCATCTGTAGCCCTCTCTGCCTTCACCCCTGGCTCACACGAGGTGATCTTTCTACATACCCTTCTACACATCCAATATCCTTTCTGTCTTCTCTTTGTCATCCCCTCCCTCTCACTCTCCTAGCTACTTTCCTGCTGCTTAGCAGCAAGTACGTGTCTCCCCCATCCTGAAAAACCCCTCACTAGATCCCTCTGTCTCTGCTAGCTTTGTCTCGCATCTTTTCTCTTCTTGTGGGTGGCTAAACTCCTTGATTCTCCATTCCCTTTCCTCTCATTATTTTCTTAATTCAGTGTAATGTGGCTTCCAGCTTCATCATTTGACTCTTTCCAAAAGGACCAACCCTCCCTAAATTTCCAGACCTTCGGGCCTTGTCCTTATAGAACCCTTGGAAGCTTCAGGCATTGTTGATCATTCCCTTCTCCTTCTCCCTTCTCTGTGCTTTGTGATATTGTTCTCTCCTGATTCTCCTCTTCCTAGAAGCTGGATCCTAGCTAGATGTGGCTGGGTTTCAGCAGGTCACACCCACTGACCTTGAGGGTCCCACAAGACTCCGGGGCCCTTTTTCCTTCTCTTTTTATACTACTTCACTTAATCTCCTCAGGCCAGTTACTGAATCATCAGACTCTTGCATCTTGAATTGCCTTCTGGATAACTCCCTATTACAATCAAGGACACCACCATCCATTCTATTCACCCAGGCAAGCATCCTAGGAGTCATTCTGGACTCCTTTCTCTCACCTCTTACTTCCAGTCAGTTGCTATTTCCTCTTGACTTGACCTTATAACCTGTCTAATGGCTGTCCCCTTTTCCCCTCTGACACTGTTCCTAATACTCTTTGGTGTACGGTCTGGACTGCTGCAAAAGCCTTCCAGGAGTCTCCCAACCTCAGAGAATCTCTGTCCAGATAATATCATGGATTTTCCCCTTCTCTACTTTCTATTGTCCATTCTGTAAACTCCAGTGGCCACTGAGCCCTTTCTAGTCGGGTCAGGTCTTAAAACTTTCCAGTCTTCTTATATTTAATTCCCTTTTGTGTACTCTGGTATGGCCATCCCTGCTATTCATTGCCTAAGACCCCCCTCGTCTCCCTTTTCTCTGGTTGTCTCACATTCCTGAATCTCTTTCCCACCTCATCTGTGTCTCCTGGCTTCTCCCAAATCTCAGCTAAAATGCCATGAAGTGTTTTCTGGCCTCTCTCAATGTTGGCGACTTTCCTTGAAGTCATCTTTCATGTACTTTATATATGCATATATACAGATGTGTATGTGTATTTATCCATGTCATTTGTACAAAGCACATTATTGTTTGCTCTCTTAGATTTTGAACCCCTTGAAGCAGGGATGTTTTAGTTTTTCTTTGTATTCCCAGCATTCAGTACAGTGCCCGACAAATCCAAGAGGCTTAATAAATGCTTCTTGACTTGCCTTGCTTTAGTATGGGCCTTTTACCTCCATCTTGGATCTCCCTGGGGTCTGTGCCAGCAGGGATTTTGCTATGTCAAAGGCTATAAAACACCGAGGTAACTTCAATTAATGTTTGTTGATGGGTAAATGAATAAATAAACTTGACACGGCTTTTGGAATTAATGTCTTCAGAAAAACAAAAAAAGAACACTCCACATTGTTTAATATTTTTACTTATTACTCAGTATATTACATTATGGCATTCAATCAGAAATGCCCCACTTCAAATCTTTTGAGGAAAGACACATAAATTACACTGTTTAACAATCTATAAATTATAGGCAATACATATGAACTACCCACTACCTGTGACTTTAGCAATCACCTTTTCTCTCACTTCCATAAATATGAGCATACATTGAAAAAGTGGTTGCAATCAAAATTCTATCAAATATAAATTAATCACCAAATAATTCTTCTCTAAGTACTATAAAATTATTAACTTCCTGAAATAAAGCCATCATAAAATTAATTTTAAAAGGTTAAATTTTAAAATGGAAAGATAAAACAGTTAAATCCTTTACAATGAAGGTAATAAAACTGTTAAATTTTTGAGAAAAATCTAAACTATGAACTAATTATTTTTAAGTTATCACAGTCTATTTTCACCTTTTATAATACTAATATAATAACACATGCAGCATCTTGTTTGCTTCTTTTAGAAAATCCCATCAAATATCCCAAGAAAAGGCTTCATTTCATTCGCTTCGTCATCAGAATGATGTGCACTGAGAAAAGAACAGAGCTGGATATAAGCTTCTCATCACCTAAGGGATTTAAGTACCTGGGCCTTAATAAACATGTTACATTTAATCTCAGCAAGTACTCTGAGGTTAATCCCTGAAGTGAATTTTAAAGGGCATCTTCTGACTGCATTTATTTGCTTCACATACATAAATCACAACTTCTCTGTCCTTTAGCATCCCCCTCCCATGTCCCTTAGCATCTTAGAATCCTGGGAGATGGAGTGACTCCTCCATGGGGACACATGCTCAATCAGAATCCAGAGATTTGCTGGTTTGGGCCTTTTTCTTTGTATCCCCTAGGACACAATATAGTGACTGGCACATAGTGGGCATTTAAATGCTAACTGAATTGAACTGAATTCCTGACTCCAAGGTTGGCCCTCTGTATACAATGCTGAAATCTAGGATTTTTCTGTCTGGTGACTGTGCTATTAATTCATGATATACACTTAGAATGGCTTATCTTTAATAATACAAACATTTAGCAATAGCATAAACAGATCTTAACATCATCAGAAGCAGAAATTTGCTAAGGAAAAATGTGATCAATGAAACATTTATTGGATGGAATTAGCTTAATTCTTTAGAATACTATTTGCTTTGAAAGATGTATAACTGACCAAATAATTAAAAGGCATTCTCTGAAAGATTAAATGATCCGAAATAAAATTTACTGTTCAAAATCAGATAAAACATGAACAATTCTACCTGTCACACTGTAAAGAAAAGCAAATATTCAACTATTCTCGACTGTACACCTATCTGTAATCATACTCTTTAAGAGTACTTACTGAACCTTACTCATTAAAAGCCCTAAAACTTGAACCTTTTAAGCAAATAAGGAATTCTTTTTTTAGTTCTTAATTTTTTTGTTCTTAATTCTTTGTGTCGTAAATCTCAGCCTTCTGGTTAAGACTGTGGATTTTTTTTAGAATATTGTTTTCAAATGAGTAAGATAAAATCCATAAGACTACAAAACAAATCATTTATGTTGAAATAAAGATATGTTTTTTTCATTCAAGTTCACAGACACACTGAAATCTATTCATGGACCCTTTGAGGAAGGAGGGATTTATGAATTCCCAAATTAAAAAATCTTGATCTAATGATGATTATAAAAGCTAAGTTTAAAAGTCCTAGATTCATTTATAATAACATTTTTACTGGCAAAATCTTGAAAGTCCTTACCTGAGGTTAGTTGCTTTTTTACTATCATTGCTAGTAACAAAAAAATCCCATTTCTTATTGAAATGAGAAGTACTTGATTCTTTCTCTGACCAAATAGTAGGTAGCACCCGTTCTATTTCTGGTGAAAGACCCTGATATTGTCTTTCTTGAAAATGAAGCTAGGAATAGAGGTTTAAAATAAAAATTATTAACATTGATTAATCACATTTTAAATAAGGATATTCAGAAAAACAAACTCCTCCACAAATGCTGTTTTCTGAATTCATGCTAAGAAACCATAAGAAACCCAACCTATGAGATCTTTTTTTGGTCCTTAATTCCTTTAGTCCTTTAGACAGAATCCATACTATACTGAACTCTAAGCCATGTCATCAAGAAGCCCTAAAGCAGATTTTTTCAAAAAATATATGACAGGATTTTAGTTGTATTAACAATAACTTTATCAAACACTTAAAGTATTACATGACTACTGAAAGCAATTGTCAACTGATAAAAGATATTTGGGTAAATAATATCTTTTTTATTATTAAAAAGGCCTTATCTTGGATCTCATCATTTTGATTTGTTAAAAACTGACTAGAGGCCACAATAATATCAAATCAAAATTCTTAAAGTAGAAACATACCAATCTAAATCATCCTATTTTTAGGATATTATCCTATTTTTGAAGATATTATAGAGACAATATTTTAAACCATCATTTAAAAATGATAATTTGTGAACACTCTCACCACATTATTCTTTTGATAATAAAAATAAAATCCTGAAAGTCCATCCATAGAAACATATTCATTTTCATATCACCAGTACAGATTGCATCTAGTAAAGGAAACTGTGGGCAGCAATAAAGTTTTTGTCTGCCTTTAAGTATCCTTGAATAAAAAAAATGGTGTATAGTTTATAAATGTGTATCTAAAGAATGAAAATTCTATTCTAGGACTTATATCAGTGCAATGTTCATCCATAGATCTATCCAGATGGAAAGTCAGTTAAAAAATTCTACAAATCTAATAATGAGGAATTCAGGGCCAATGTTGGAGAATTGCTTCTAATGTATGACTTTGGATGGGTGGTGACACAGGTATGATGTAGATTCAATGGCCCAAGTTTCTTATGTGAGAGACAACATAGGTGGTGGATACAGACATGGCTTTAGAGTCAGGACAGGACAAACTATGTTTCATGTGAGCCTATGACTATACTGGTTGTGGGTTCTTTCAGTTCTCAGTGGACCTAAGAATTTTCTAAAAATTACAAATTGGTGAGTAGCAGGTGATCTCTATTGGCAGAAAGAATTCCTCATTATTCATAACCCTTCATCTTCACAAATGAAATCATAGAGGAAATCTCAAAAGTTTCTATTTTTAACCTTTCATTTGCTTTATGGGAATTCTATTAATGTTTTTTTTAATATTTCAGTATGCCAGAATTCAGTCATGAATTCTTATCACATATTCATATGGCAAAATTCTGGTTTATTGATGTCAAGTTTATTTTTTTCATATTTGCAAGACTGAGAATTCATTCTTGAATTTTGTTATAATTTTTAACATTACTTGTGTCTAGTCAAATGATTACCTGTAATGTTTCTCCTTTCACAAAATTATCACATCTTAGGGAGGAATACATGTATTTATAAAAGCAATTTTAAAGATTGAAAAAATGACTCTATGAACTGGTTTTCTTACAGTATTTGTGTTTCCAGGCTGTTGAGGCAATTCCACTTTGGAGGGCATACTAAAATTTGAAATGATGGAATCTTGTAAATGAACATCTGACCTCTCAGGTGACAGGCAAAAACTAAAAATTAAAATAAATATTTTGTAAGGAAAGCAATACATAATCATTGAATTAATAGTAAACTTTGGAGAATTTTATCAAATTCATTATATTAGCTACATAAACAAAAGCATCATATTTTACTTTAGTACTGTGAATTATAGTTACATAGAGACCTTGGGAGCTCATTTTCATTGGTATCCTTTCTCTCAGGTTAATCATATTCAATGCACCCCAGGGAGTTTAGTATTCTAATATTATAAGACTGAAAGAAAGGGATATTTCATAATTTTCTTGAACCACTTACATAATTCACAATTATTTTTATTTCAAGAAGCTCTTATATCTGTCATTCATTCAATAAGCATGTAATAAGGGCCCATTATGAACAAGCACTGTGCCAATTTTAGGGAATACATAGACAAAAACAACTTGCTTAACTCCTTCCTTACAACTTGCCATTGGCACAGGGAACTCCAGATGAGAAAACTCCTTATTCCATGGAAGACTGGCACCTTCTCTGAGACTTCTTATCTTAGAGGGTCACCCAAAGAACTGATAAGTAACTTGCTTCCCACAATCCCACAATCAGTATGTATCACAAGTGGGACTCAAAACCAGGTCTTCCTGCTTTCAAGGCCAGCCCTTTATCACTACATCATTCTGCTTTCCCTTGGCCTTACTCTCTATAAAACATTTTGAAAGTCTTAATGTGTCATGTAAATCTTATATAAGTTATATATAAATTTTCACTGCTATCTTTTGCTTCATCTGTGATTGTAACAGCTGTCTCCCCCTTTTTTTATTTCAGCTGAAGCATAATAGCTCCTACTTCAGCCCTTTAATTCTCTGTGTGCCTTTCTGTTTTAACTGTGTTTCTCAAAAACAATTTATGGGATTCTTGTTTCCAATCCCTTCTATAACCTGCTTGTGTTTTACGGGTGAATTCATCCCATTCACATTCACAGTTATGATTACTTAACTATGCATTTCCCATCATCCTATTTTCTTCTATCCTTCCTCAAACCCATTTTGTTTCTGACCATCCTTCTCTTAATCAACCTCTGCTTTTACCATTCATCCATTCTCTAAATCCCTGATCCTACTTGCTTGATAAAATGAAATTTTATACCTTATAGTGTATATGTGTGTATATTTTTCCTTTTTGAACAGTTCAGACCAGAGCGAGCATTGCCTGCCTCTATTATGAAAATTGCTCCTTATGCACCTCTTTTTACATAACTTAATTTTCCCATTCTTACTTACTTCTCTCCTTTCTCAATACACCCTCCTTTCTCATTCTTTCATTATTTCTTCTTCTTTTTTTCCCCTGAGGCAACTAGGGTTAAGTGACTTGCCCAGGATCACACAGCTAATAAGTGTTAAGTATTGCATTTGCCACATTTGAACTCAGGTATTCCTGACTTCAGGGCTGGTACTCTATTCAATGTACCATCTAGCTGCCCCTTTTTCATTTTTCTTTTAAGATCATCCTAACAAAATTCTCATACCCTTTATCTCTGTCACAGTAGACTCCTAATTACCCTAATGATGATAAAATTCTTGAGTATCCCCTTCCCATTCGGGAATACAGTTTAACCTTATTAAATTCCTCATAATTTCTCACTCATTTTGCTTTTTTATGTCTCTCTTGAATCTTGCATATAATGACAGATTTTCTATTCAACTTTAGTCTTTCTAATAGGTATGCCTTTATTTCATTAAATACTATTATATCCACTATTTTGCTAGTTCTAAAATATCTGGGGAGTTTTTCTTTATGATTTCTTGAATTTTAATGTCTGTTACTTTTTTTAACATAGTTTTCTGGTAGTCTAATTAATTCTTATTTCCTTTGTTCTATTTTCCAAGTGTTTTTTTCCACTGATAGTTCACATTTTTTCTTATATATTTTTTGACTTTATTTTTATTGTTATCTTGATGTCTTGTGGAGCTTCCACTTGACCATTTTTAATTTTTTAGGAATTTTCTTCAATGAAGTTTTGCATCTCTTTTACCAAGCTATTCATACTATTTTCATAATTTTATTTCATTGCTCATTTTCCCCATAATTTTTCTTTTACTCTCACTTGATTTTTAAAATAATTTTGTTTTTTAATTTCTTTCTTTAGCTGTTCTAGGGATTATTGTTGGGGCTCTATGGAATCTACTTTTTCCTTTGAGATTTTGTTGTAAATGTTTTCATGTCATTTTTTTTTCTGAGTTTGTATCTTGAGCTTCACTGTCACCCTAGTAGATTTTTATGGTTAAGTTCTTTTTTTGTTATTTGTACATCTTTCTAGCCTATTTTTTTACTTTGAGCTTTATATTAGCATTTGGCTCTCCCATTTTGGGCTTTTCCCGTTTCATGCTTTCTCTCCTTGATGTCTGCATACCTAGTTCTGGGAGTCTATAAATTTTCAGTTCTTCCAAGGGGATGTGAAATGGGGAGAGGTGTGGTCACTGCTCTCCTGGTCTGCATTCTGATCTTTATCTAGAAAGAGTTTTTGTTTCCTTTAGACTACAAGTACTAGTGTGCTATCAGCCCTGAAACAAGCTATCTGCTTGGGGACTAAAGACCCTGATCCCTTAAATTGCAACTTGGCTAATGGGCAATGGAGTTCCTAAACTGCTGGTCCACACAGAGGTTCCCTAAAATCTTTCTGGCCAGGTGCCCAGTCCTTTCAGCACTTCTGGGCAATAAGAGCTCCCAGAAATGTTGCTACTGCTGTTGCCACAGGCTCACAGTGTCTAATATGCTGGATTCCATCCATCAACCTCTTAATGTCATAGACCTTTCCTTCAGACCTCCAAAGCTGTTCCTGGGCTGGAAAATGCATCACTTTTACATTTTGTTGGTTACGTGCCTCCAGGATTCTACTTGAATTATTCTAAAGTTGTTTGGAAGGGACAGAAGGATTTTAGCATGCTCCTTTTACTCCATCATTTTGGCTCTGTCCCTATCATTGCTATGTTTGACAGAATTCAGAGAACAAATCACTTTCTGATGCAATTCACATATGACAAGTTATTTTTTATATTTAATATTCTGAGGACTTTTACACAGGTAAATAAAATAAATGGTTTCTATAACTGAATAAAAGTCTATGATTTAAGCTCATTGGACAAACTCCTCCCAACCCCTTCTTTTATGGAAGGCAGAAACCGGGCTTGGCTTATTCCACCCTGTCTTTGCTGCCCTGTCAGGTTTCAACTTGACATGAGATGCATCCCCATGATGGGAGGCCCATCACAGGTATCTCCCTAGTGTCTCTTCTTCCCTTCTTCTCCCCTTTTCTTGCCTCTTTTAGTGTGTTGTTTCTCCCTGTAGAGTGGCAGGAACTACCTTTCTTTTTAATAATTGTATTTCCAGTGTTTAGCTCAGCACTTTCCACATTGTACATGTCTTAATAAATAAATGTTTATTGGATTGGACTGCAGAGTTACTGAAAGCATCTTCTGGAGAACAAACTAGCAGACAGGAGATGACATGCACTCCATTCTGTTTCCAGGTAATTTTAATTTCTTTTGCTAGGTACCTGTATTTTGAAAGCTTTTCATTCCATGTAAGTTGTATGTTTGACACCTATTAAAATAGTTCTTAAATGTTTATGGGTCAATATCTTATGTGGATAGTTGTGAGCAATGGTTCTGTCTGTGATAATGTCTATTTCCATTGCTGCTTTGGAATTTGTTTGTGTAGTGTAAGTATTTTTTGCCTGTCATTTTATAAAGGATAACAAACTTCTTGGGTACAGTTCTAACAAACCAATTGTGTCTTTGTAGGTATCTTATATGTGAAAATTTTGAAGCCTGCAGTGATATGTTGCACAGTTCTTCCCATATTTTGTTGATGGAGTTCAGATAAAAATGGTTCTGGGACAAGGCAGTATACCACTATTCCATTTTATAGGTAATGTTCAACAAACTATTACACAGGTGAATAGAATAGCTTCTTCTTGTAATGTAATAAGATACTATGATAACAATTCATCTATAGATCCACTGAAAGATTCTTCAATGACCCTGGAAGCAAACAGGACTATGGAAATGGCATGTAGGCAGAGGCATACTGGAGCCAGCTCAAAGCAGATCAAGTGAAAGAGCTGAATGCTAATGTTTTCAGTGTTTGTACTTAATCCTTGTAAACTGATAAATGCTACAAATAAAAGCCTGATTTATAATCTTGTTGAATCTCTGGACTTAAGAAAGTGATGAAGATAATGCTTATATTGCTAATTAAACTTAAACACACATGTGGTATTCTTCTGAAGTCAGTTGTTAAGCAGTTACCGGCATATTCCTGCACGTACCTCATCCTCTTCTCACATGGTTCTCACTTTTACTTTCTTCTACTAGAATGCTATATTTTGTAAACTGTTTGTTCCATGTAAAATGTGGATTATGATTATTTGATAGCTTCTATGAGAATGTTACTAAATTTGTATTAATCGATGTTATGTCCAGATGATTGTGGGTAACAGCTCCATCATTGAGTTTATCAGCTGAATTCTCAAGGATATTTTGAAGTCAGTATTTATACTATGGATATTTGTTGTCTGCTTCTTTATGAAAAATAATGAGTTTCTAACATTATTGTAAGGGAAACTCAGTGGAGCAATGAATAGTGATGGTCTTACAGAGTTAGGAAAAAAGTTTAATCCTCCTTTAGAAATTTAGTAGCTTGGTAAAACATGGAATGTCACTTAACATCTAGTTCAGTTTCCTCATTTGTAAAATGACAATATCTACCTTCAGGGAGGTGAGGAAAGCATTTTATTAATTGGGAAAGGATAAATTAATATGGCTATTATGACTTAAAAATTTCTAAAACCTCTTCAGCATTGTCTTTGATTATACTTCTCACATTTGTATTTTTATGAGTTATGAGACTACCTGTCTCATAAGTAAAAGCCACCTGCTTGCCTGTGATGAATGACAAAATGCCATAAGTAACTACCTAATCAAACTGCCTAAACGCTATAATTTTTCTACTGCAAGGGAGCCATAAGAGTAGCCGTGTGGTTTTGGACTCATGCTGTCCTCCATATGCAGGTCTTCAAATGACAGATATCAGTGGAAAAATTTTAAGGTAATTTGTTTCAATAATTGCAGTTGATTGACACTGGTCTATCCACATACCTTCTCTCAGTTCTTTTTAAGATTATGTACATTCAAGAAAGACTTTAAAAGAAGCATCTCATTTCTTTGTGTTTGTATACCCTGCGCCTAGTGCTTGGCACTAAATAGGAACTTAGCAAATGATTATTGATATTGATATTGATATAATCAATGTAAGCAATTACTCTCTGAGCTAGGTAAGAATCTTCAGACCTTTTTCTGACACTGGTGGAAATAGTCCGGACTGGAATTCAGGCCCCAGGTGCTTGTGATTGGGTATATAAGTATAGAAGCACTGTCAGTGGTGGTTAGTGCATATGTCAGTTGGCATGTGTTTTCAGATACAGATCCTTTAGGCTGCATTCTGGGAGGGCAGATATAGTGGACATAACCTGGATTCAAATTCTATCATTGACAAGTACTAGCTATAGCCTCAATTACTTTATCTGTAAAATAAGTAAAATAAATACTGTATGATCCACTTCACAACTTTGTTGTAAGGTTCAAATAATATGTATATAATGTGCTCTGCAAACTTTTAAAAAATATAGAAATGCCAAGTAGGATAGTGTGATTCACCAATGCTTTGAGCTTTTACATTGAATTGTGCTGGGTTTTAGGGTTGATCCTCACAAAGTGCTATCAGCATTTTGAGGATCATAATGTTGAAGTCTAGGCAAACATGACCTGATAAAATGGCAAACTGGTTGCCTGGTTCTGAACTCCTCTTTGTCTTGGTACAAGAAAAATGGGATATTTGGAGCAGGGTAAACAGAACCAAGATCAGAGGTTGAGACTGTGAGGATTGATCTGTGTCATAAAATAAATTTCAGTGTCAATTTGTTGCTCTTCTCTCTCCTTACCACATCTTGCAGAGAAAGTAATAAGAACTGATCTTACATAAATGGAACACATGGACTCTCACTTTGAGAAGTGCCACAAACAGCCCTTTTTGTAGTTGCTAGAAACTGGAAAATGAATGGATGCCCATCAATTGGAGAATGGTTGGGTAAACTATGGTCTATGAATGTTATGGAATATTATTGTTCTGTTCTGTAAGAAATGACCAGCAGGACGAATACAGAGAGGTTTGAAGAGACTTACATGAACTGATGCTAAGTGAAACGAGCAGAACCAGGAGATCATTATACACTTCAACAATGATACTGTATGAGGATGTATTCTGATGGAAGTGGATATCTTCAACAAAGAGAAGAGCTAATTCAGATCCAATTGATCAATGATGGACAGAATCAGCTACACCCAGAGAAGGAACACTGGGAAATGAGTGTAAACTGTTAGCATTTGTTTCTCTTCCCAGGTTATTTTTACCTTCTGAATCCAATTCTTCCTGTGCAACAACAACAAAAAAAATTCGGTTCTGCACACATATATTGTATCTAGGATATACTATAACATATTTAACATGTATGAGAATGCTGCCATCTAGGGGAGGGGGTGGAGGGAAGGAGGGGAAAATTTTGCACAGAAGGGAGTGCAAAAATTAACCATGCATTTGTACTGTCAAAAAAAAATGTTTAAAAAAATAACATAAATAAATAAAAGAGAAGTGCTACAAAGATACTTTAACCAAAAACAATGTCTTGAATTTCATCAGTTGCTCATAACTTTAGATGAATAAGTTGCTCTTTTGAAAAGCAAATATTCCTGATGGGATATACTCAAACCAATGATTCAGACCATAACCTGTCTACAAATGCTCATACTGTGCAACTCTTGACCATGTCCTCCCAAAAGTTCACCAAATCAATACACCCAGGATTCTGGAGCCTTTCATCAAGTTTTTTTTTTATATTGGTAAGATACTAGTGTCCCATCCTGTCTATCTACCTTTTCATCTCTTGATCAGTCTGCCTTGTCTTTCTCCCGTCCATTTCCTAGATGACATAATTTACTCCCATTTTTCTCAAAAGGTCCTCATTGCTTATATGTTGCAGCCCACATATCATACCTTCTATGGAACTTCTCACAGACCAATCTGTGATATTCACTTTAATTCTTTAGAGACAATTATATTTTATATAGGATGCCATATGGCAACACAGATAGAATGTTGATAATAAAGAGATGTCTTTGCTTTCATACAAAATTTGGGTTCATTAAAGCAACTCTGAAATTTCCTAAAGGTCATCTAGCCAGTTTCTTTCTCTTCCTGTTTCAACTCTGCACTCAACTCAGTTTATCTGGATTGTTGATCCTAGATGTACATACTGATAGACAAGCTTGATAAGGTATTCCTCCAAAAGAATATTGAAATATGAAGAATTGCCATTAGTCATCTTTCTTTTGTGGATGGATTAGCCAAATTCCTTTGAAACTCTGTAGCGTTTTTAGGGTTTGATACAATCAGCCAATGTGACTCACAAACAGGAACATTTGGAGACTCTCATTGTCCCCAGGACTCCCTCCCTTCTTTGGCCTAGATTCTGCACTGGATCTCTGCCAGAAATACCTTTGGTGAGCAAACAGCCTCCTGTTTTATGCCTTACCCAGTACTTATTATCAGAGGGTCAATGATTAGGGTAATTACATTGCTACAGCTTCTAAAAATATTGGATGATTTTGAAGTATGCAAAGTAAATACTTTGTTGTAAAAGAGCCTGTAAGGTGGAGTTTTGATTTACAGAATCAAATGCTGCTTTTGGTAACTTACAAACAGTAAGCACAATAGGATATATTCTCTAGATTTTTCAGTAAATTGTAAAGATATGCTCTATTGCTGAATATGAGTTATAAAGGCCTATTTTTTACTAATAACCTTGACTGACATATAGATAATTCTCATGAATATTTTGCATAGATAGCAGAGTAGAACTATAGGTTGAGAATTATTGGTGTTCTCTCCATTGCTTTTTTAAGAATTAATAAACTCTGAAATTTTTCCCCCCACATCTTTGATAGCTTTCCTTTTGTCCAAATATCCTGTATACTAATCTCTTGCTACCCTTCCAAATATAACAGATCCAGCACAGATGCACTGGGTCTAATACAGATACTTTCTCTTTGTTCTCTTCAGTGACATTTTGACCTCTAAAAGCACATACGAACTGTGATGTTACAGTCCAAATGTGTGGGGATTCCATTGTCTTTAACACATAAAATTCATATCTATTTATGGAAATCTTTCCTGTTTTTCTTCTGTGTTTCTTGGGTTCATCTTTGAATATTTTAAAGTACATATTTCGGAAAGCTTTCTTTAAGCTAGTTTTATCTTCCATTGTTTTTCTCCACTTTATGAGATGCCACTGCTTATAAGTTTCCTTTGTAAAACATTACAAATGAGTTTATATTCTAGCCTAGGATTGCTTTCAGGAGCCATCTTGCTCAGTTTTGACAATTTTGTAAAATGTGGGCTGAATAAGGCTCATTTCGACTCCTTGTTGTGGTAATTAATTTACATTAACTAAACCCATTATTTTAGTTTTTGCCACTGTAATTTCTGCTTTCCATTTTTTGGTTTTTTTTATATTCAATGACTTGTCCAAGGAGTTTAGGGTTAATCTGTTTCATTTGTGTGCCATGTATTTTTTCTCATGATAGTTATTTTTGTTTTTTACTAATTCTGATCTTACATCTGACAAACTGATGGTCTGACTATGTATAGACACAACTATCTGAAGGAGAACTCCCAAATCAATAACAAGTCTTTTCTTGTCTGTAAAAATTTAATCTATTTCATTCTTTATGGTGCTTGCCATGTCCAGCACCTTCCAAAGTTTTTCTAAACAAAAAAGTATGCATGAGAGACAAGCAGTTTCTGGGTAATCTATGTATTTAGCTTTTCTCATTCCTTCCTTCTTACAGGGTCAAGCTTTGCCATATATTTGTACTCATGCTCAAGTTTTCCTACTTTTGCACTGAAGTCACTAGGGTCTTGTCAAGTTCTTCATGGAATTCCTCCACCTTTTCTCCCATAACCACTAATATTTGTGCATAAGCTACAATATTTCTTTTTTTGTTTTAATTTTTAATTTAATAGTATTTAATTTTTTTCTAATTGCAGTTACAATTATTTTCACAGTGGTAAAACTTCTCAGAATCTGATTTTGCTCATAAGCATAACAAGAACTTTATGATCTGTCCTTTTCACAGGCCCATGGTGAGGAAAGAAGAGTGATCAATGGAAAGTTGTATAGGAATTTGAATAGAATAAAATTCTCCTCCAAAGAATTCTCTCCTGTGCTAAGGAAGGGACTGTGGCCTAGAAAACTCTGCTGGCAAAAGGCAAGCTTGGCTTTAATTGGGTTTTAGGTGCCAGCTGACTGGTTGGTCCTTGCCATCTTCAACAGGACCAATGCCTGTCAGAATTCCCAAATCCCCTACCTACCTCCCAAACATGGGCCAGCTAGTTTTCTCCTAAAGAAGAAACAAAGCCATTCCTAGGACTTGACTAGGCTCAGAGTAGTGTGGAAGGAATGATGTCAAAATTCATCTCGTGCCTCCTTTGATGCAATTTCCTAGGCTCTCCCTCCTGCCATGTCGGAGTCAAGGTCCTTCAGACTTAGACACTGTCCTGAGAACATGTGTGAGACCCCCGCTTTACAATGTTGAACAAATGGGCTTTACTACAAAGATGAGGTAGGCCACATCTGTCCAGGCTCGATGCTGCGGCTAAGCAAACCTCCCTTTTGGTTAGCTGTTGAATGACCCAGAAGTGCTTCATTTTGTTCCACTACAGAATCTGAATCTGGTCAGATGCCCCAGGACGCCAGCCAGTCAGGCCCACTGCCAACACCACCATCCCTCACCCAATCAGACTGTCCTTTAGAGCAGAAATTGTCTAACTTTTCTGTTCATATTGCCAGTTTTCAGAATATAGTAAGTACTTTCCATTCCATACTAAGACAGAGAATCTGAATTATGTGTTGTATATGTTTATATCTGTACATGTTGTTTCCCCTGATAAAACGTAAGTTCCTTGAGGACAGAGATATTTTATTTTTGTCTTTGTATTTCCCAGTGACTAGTATAGTGGCTGGCACATAACAGGCCCTTAAATGCTTAATGACTGATGTAAATTGCCATTTATATCAGATAAGGGAACGCATGTATTGATGAGTCCCTCATAAAATTAATAAAATATTACTATCACAATTAAAATGAAGCCAGGGATAATGTTGATAATGAACTGGAAAATCAGTTCCTGAACAAAGGGAACTCTTTTATTTCCTCTGCTGCCACAGCTACCACTTTCTCATGGCAACATAAAGTAATGAAGCCTTAATTTTTCCTAAGTGCTCTAAAATCAATATGTTTTAGATTAAACAGTACAACATCATAGCATGATCTATGATACAATCTTGTATTTCTTTCTCCATTTTAAATTTCATTTCATAAGGAAATAAAGTTGTAAAAAGTCCTATTAAAGGTTCTAAAACTTGCCTATTTGAAGTTTCCCTTTGAAATTTGTTCATTGTCTTTCCGAGTGGCGGCATATATCCCATGGCACTTGGAAGCAAAGTGTTTCCTGTATAAGGAATATTATTAATAAGAATATTCTTTAGTAAAACACCAGCAAACAGCTGAATGAGACTTTTCACTAGTTCTATAAGTAGAATTTCCAACAGATATAATCTGTTTAAAGGAAGGAATAGATTCCCTTGTTACATTAATCAAATTTAATTTGCAAAGAGAAAGAGAGGTGCTGAGAATCTAAAGCACAAACTGTAAAATACACAGGTTAGCTTGTTAGTCACTGTAGTAAAAGGTCTCAGGTTGCTTTTAAATATCTGTAAAGGGAATTAAAACTACATAGGAAAACAGTGCTTTATTTATTATTATTTCATGGTTCACATGAAAGATTAAGTCATGGTTCATTCAGCATTTTAAATGTTCTACAAAGTATGACGAGCATTTAAAGCAAGTGAAAACTACAGGGTGTCCCCAAAGTCTCAGTGTGGCTTTAAGCTTAAATAGCTTTAATAGCTTAGAACAGCACTAGAACTGTAGGGACACCTTGAAGATACCAATAGTATGTACTGACAGAGTTTTCTAGTCACTCTTTGGCAGGACTGGACAAATTATTTAACCTCTCCAAGACTCAGTTTCTCCATCTTTAAGAAAGAGGGAACTGGACTAGTTGTTTCTTCTAGTTTTAGTTCTGAAGTATAAAACTTTGGGGAAGCAGCCTTCAGTGTTCTCATGTAAAAAGCTGAGGGAACTGGACAGAGGGCTGGGCTGGGAATCACCACGATTTGGATTCAAGTCCTGCCTTAAATATATACTAGCTATATGATTAAGGGCAGATGGCTTCATCTATAAGGGGCCCATTTAGTCCTCTAAGGTTAATTTTAAGGTAGAGATGAGTAGTTGATCGGTATTGGTAATGGGAATTTCCACATCAAGAAATTTTCATGTGGATGAAATGAAAGGTCTAGAAAAATAGAAGGGAATTTGTATTAAATTATCTCAAAGGTTTGTTTCAGATCTAAATTATTGTGATTCTAAGGGTGGTGTACACACATTTGTAATGTAATAATTTTTAAATATTATCTACCCTTTAGCTTAAAGGTACTGTGTCAAAATAACATTTTTGATTCATTATTATCACATTAAAATTTTAAGATTCTTGAACCTAAACAAATTTTTATAAAAATAAGTGAAAGTTAGCTCATAGAAGCTAAAGTAAAAAGGTAATCTAACAAATATTTAGCAAATTATTTTTACACTGAAACAGTTTTACCTGAAGTTCTTGTGTTCTCCATATGGGTTAAGAAGCTACTTGCATTTAATAATTTTTCATCACTGAAATCATCCCAAACTTCATCTCCCAATTCAAAGTTCACATTCAAAGAATCTGAAAAATGAGAGCTGTCTTTATCTGCATCTGTCAAATTGTGCATTAGGGAACCTTTAAAATCTCTGTTGGAGAGCACTATGTGAGGGCTTTCTTCACTTAAAGCTGTAGAATATTTCCGTGCAGAAAAATCTGTGCATAAGAAAGAGCAGGTAGTCATTCAATTTACAAATAAATGAGTAAAAATAATATTAAGCCAACTCAAAGATAAAATTTCAAAAATCCTGAAACACTTTACAACAGCATTGTGCTACACTAATATTGTCAGAATCAGTCAGTCAATTTTAATTAAGCAATTAAGCAAGAATTAAGTGCCTCCTATGTGCCAGGGGCTCATATTGTACTGGAACTACAAAGATAAAAGGGAAAGTCTCTACTTTCCAGAGCAAAGGCATATGTCCATTTATAGATATAGACAAAGCCCATGTAAAGTATAGCAGGGTCCTTTCTGGGATACTCCCTCTCCCCACTGACATTTGGGGGTTAGATTTCCCTCAGGACAATTATTCCAGGTTCAAGGTACTCTATATATCTGCATTCCTAAAACTATTACTCTTAAGCATCCACTGGTATGTTCACCTTTAATAGTCAGTGAACTGATAAAATTAGCTCTAAGCAAAGGCATTTACTGAAATGGCACCGAATGAAAGGTAATAACAAAACATTTATTTATAATCCTGGGGATATCTACTACATATATACATAGTGTCAGTTAGAAGACATATAGAGTATATTAGAAGAGCATTTTATAATGTAGGGAAAATTTTGTAATGTAATTTTAAAAAATAGATGTTAAATTTAACACGACAACAAAATTGCTCTTAAATTTCCATTTGGAATTCTTTTAAATTATATGCATTTAAAAATTGTTGTGATACTTTTTGTCACTATCTATTAACCTACTTTCCTCTTCAAGCCTCCTGTCCCCCAGAATATGCTGTCTCTTGCAACAAATATATAGAATCAAGTCAAATATGTATAGACTAATGTATTTGCCACATCTGAGAATATACTCTATCTTATCCGGTACCTCTAGTCCATCACCTAAGTGCCAAGAAGTGGCACTCATATTTTCTCATCAGCTTTTTGAAGTCATGATGGTAGCTACTTTAGGGAGGTATTTCCCTATGCATTGTATCCCTTATTTTATTATATAGTCTTGTCCTAGTCATAATTTTGAAAATTATCTCTTTCCTTTGTCCTCTAATTGTTATAATATGATCTCCTATACTTTACGTCATATATTATTTTAGAGTTTACTAGATATATATTATAGATAGAAAATATTGGTTTAAAACTGATTTCTGATATTACTATTCAGTTTTCCTAGTTATTTCTGTTTAAAAAAAACTAGGCTGTCTTTGTCTTAGTGGAGCTATCTTTGGATTTACTTAACATCATGTTACTGTTTTATTACCTCTGAGTCTTTTTTACTCAATACGTATTTTTGTTCAACTCTTTTTGTTTTTTTTAACCAAGTTGTTTTGATGATTACTATTTTAAATTCAATGAGAAAACAAGAAATATTAGAAATAAGTCATAGTATGATCAAAAGAAGAATAAATGAAATATTCACTATTAAAAACAACTGACCTCCAAAACAAAGCAAGAAGAGATAATTGAGAATCATTAGGTTTCCTGAAAACTGTGACTAAAAAAATTCCAATGGTATAATATCTCAAGAATCATAAAAAACTGTTTAGAAATGAGAAAGCCAAAGATGACAGGAACAAATAATGACAAATGTTGGAGGGGATGTGGGGAAATTGGGACACTAATACATTGCTGGTGGAGTTGCGAAAGAATCCAGCCATTCTGGAGAGCAATCTGGAATTATGCCCAAAAAGTTATCAAACTGTGCATACCCTTTGACCCAGCAGCGCTACTACTGGGATTATATCCCAAAGAAATACTAAAGAGTGGAAAGAGACATATATGTGCCAAAATGTTTGTGGCAGCTCTTTTTGTTGTAGCTAGAAACTGGAAGATGAATGGATGTCCATCAGTTGGAGAATGGTTGGGTAAATTGTGGTATATGAAGGTTATGGAATATTATTGTTCTGTAAGAAATGACCAGCAGGAGGAATACAGAGAGGCCTGGAGAGACTTAAATCAACTGATGCTGAGTGAAATGAGCAGAACCAGAAGATCACTGTACACTTCAACAACAATACTGTATGAGGATGTACTCTGATGGAAGTGGAAATCTTCAACATAAAGAAGATCCAACTCACTTCCAGTTGATCAATGATGGACAGAGGTAGCTACACCCAGAGAAGAAACACTGGGAGGGGAATGTAAATTGTTAGCACTAATATCTGTCTGCCCAGGTTGCATGTACCTTCGGATTCTAATGTTTATTGTGCAACAAGAAAATGATATTCACACACATGTATTGTACCTAGACTATATTGTAACACATGTAAAATGTATGGGATTGCCTGTCATCGGGGAGAGGGAATAGAGGGAGGGGGGGTAATTTGGAAAAATGAATACAAAAAAAAAATAATAATTAAAAAAAAAAAGAAAAGAAAAGAAATGAGAAAGCCAGATGATAAAATGAAAATGAAAAGAATCTTCCATTTACCTCTTGGAAGGAAGCCCAATATGCAAAGAATCAGGAATGGTACAGCCAAAATCAGAGTTTTGACATCAAAGTAAAAATATTACAAAGTAGTTAAAAGAAAGTGAGAGGAAAGAAGTAAAGCACTAAATGTAGATTTTTAAAGGAAGCTTGGCCTTTGAACTGGGATATATCAAAGTACAGTTAACAGGGATGATTTAATAAAATAAGAATTTTTTTAAGGACAGGAAGACTTAGGCATGTTTGTAGGCAGCAAAGAGATTCCATAGATAGGGAGAGACTAGAGAAAATAAAAAAAGAATTGGGATGATACTGGGGGGACAATTTTCCTAAGAAAATGGGAATGGTACATTGAGAATGTATTGGTCTTAGTGAGAAGAACCATCTATTCATCAAGGACTGGAGTAAAAAGGGAGATAGTAAGGGGTGGTGGGAAGGGAGTATGAGATAAGAAGTAGGGAAAAGGAGAATGTTTCCATTTTCTTGAAATATGAGAGGAGGGGGAGAGGGTGTTGTGGGAAGCTTGAAGGGAAGAGAAATCCTGGAGAAAACTACTGTGATGTTGGAAATGGAAAATCAATTAAAGAGGAATGAAATAATTACCTTGCCACAGGGCCTAGTGGAGATCATAAAATAAAAGTCAGTCAGTACAGTTTTGGTAAGAAACTTGGTAAGAATATACCAACGTGCCACAAGCCAGATTTCCAAATCTAGTTTCTATCTGAAAGGCAGCAAAGACTAAGAACTTGGAGACTGGAGCTCTGGTCCTGGAACTGCAACTGTCCAGCACTGCCCAGCACTACTCAGCAGGAAACCTTGAACAAACTGCCCTTGATTACCTCAGTTTTCTCATCTGCAAAGTGAGGGGGTTTAACTGATTTCCATAACCTTGTCCAGTTCCAAGATTCTACAGTTTAACAATTGTTGTTGTTCCCTCATTTCAGTTGTGTTCAACTTTGCGTGACTCCATTTGGAGTTTTCTTTGCAAAGATACTAGAATAGTTAGCCATTCTCTTCTCCAGTTCATTTTACAGGTGAGGAACTAAAACCAACAGGGTGAAGTGACTTGCCCAGGGTAATACAATTAAGTGTCTGAGGCCAGATTTGAACACAGTTTTCCTGCCTTCAGGCCAGGTGCTCTATTCACTGCACCTCCTAGCTGCCCTATGGGGCTTTTACATTACCATAAGTTAGAGTATGATATTTAGTAGAAAGGAAATAGGGGCAGGAGAAATGTACAGAGAAAGCAGGGGAAAACAGGCAGGGAGAAGAGAATGGGTCTTTAAGATACATTTTTTGTGAGGAGAAGGGCATAAAAGAGGTTTGCAATTTTAAGTTCCTATTTACTCTTTAAGGCCATCCTTAAATGTCACTCCTTGTACAAAGCCTTCTCTAATTTATCAGTCAGTAAAGACTTTTCATTCCTTAAGATTTACATAATTACAAACATATCTATATTGTATTATTTCATATTGTAGTTGTAGTGGAGGGTGAGAGCTACAGAGGTCAGTATTCTTCTCATCAGTGGAAAATATCCTAAACCTTGATGATTTAAGCATAGAAAATAAGGTGTAGATTGCAGAGATGATGAGATGTTACTGAGATAAAAAAAAAAAAAAAAGACAAAGGATTTCCATTCAGATGCCCAAGGTGTAAGATTCTCTTTGATGAGGTCCCCTCCCCTAAAAAGACCTTGCCATTGGTCTGTTGAAGAGTGAACACATTCCTGGAAGCCTTTTAAAAAGCTGGCTGGCCAGTCCTAGAGCTCCTCGGGACAGGAAGCAGCTTCCAGGTGTTGAGAGTACAGAGAAAGTTCTGGGATGTGACCTCCACAGCAGACCCAAGAAATATGAAAGCGATGATAGATTCAAGAGAGAATTAGCCCTCGAAATCCCAAGTCAAGTTATATAAGGAAGAAGAGGCCCAGGGAATCCAGCTGAGTGTCTGCCTGACAGAGATGGGACAGTCAGAGGGAGCAGCATGAAAACCCCAAGAGAAAAGCCAAGACCTTGGGGTCCTGCAGAAGCAGAGATTTATCTGTGTCCCTTTAAGCCAACCCTTCCCATTAATGCGCTCTATACTAAAGTGAACCTCAGGGTTACAGAAGGAATACTGAGTAGGCACACAGCCAACTATACCATCTTGGTAAGTAGTGGCTGGCTCATAAGGTACGCATACTTGTATGGGCTTTTAGGACTATGGGCCCTCTGGTGGTGGTGGTTGTTTTTCCTTTGGTCTGGAAGAGGATCACCACATTGGGGAAGTGATGCCATAACGTGCAAGGAAATTGGATTTGAGGGAAGGAAGACTGGGCCGGGTCACCAGCCTTACTCTCCCCTCTGGAGCCCTCTGAGTCCAGTGGCCAGATGCAGAGCAGGATGGCTGAAGTTGATCCTGATTCCATGTAGGAGTTATTCTCTGGGGAACCAAATGTGTAACTAGCAAATATATATTTGAGGGATGGCCTGGAGTGGGTACTACCAAGTCATTTGTATATATGTTATAATCCTATAGTTAGAGAGAAAGGCAATTAGCATTGATAAAGTGCCTAGTATGTCCTCCTGTTACAGCAGAGGAAACTGAGGCAGACAGTGCTGAAGTGACTTGGCCAGGGTCAAAAAATTAAAGTCTTAGAGGAAAGATTTGATCCCAGTGTTCCTGAACCTAAGCCATCTGTCTATCATATTACTATCAACACTGTGACTTTGAGTAGATGATTTAATCCCCTTCCCCAGGCACCCTCAAAAAAGTTCAGTCTGTTTCTGTGCTTGTATATTGCAGGTAGGTAGGCAAGCATATGTGCCAGTTTTACAGAAGAAGAACACATGGAAATAGGCACCATTATGAAAAAATATGACATTAAAAAGACAATAAATCTATATTATACTTCAACTATATACTAAAATCCAGACTATATTTAATATAAAAGTGCAGAATTATATTGAAGCACCTTAGAGATATTCAAAATGTGAAAAGTATTTCTAAAAATGGTTAAGAAAGTCAAATTAAATTTTATATGTATACACGTATATGTATGCACACATTTGTATATTTAAAATTTTCTTGCCTAGTAAACAAAATGTTATTGAGTAGAGGTATGGTAACCAAGGACAACACTTGTTTAGAACATAAGTTCATTTGTGAAATTTCATGGAAGATTACAAGTCCCATTACCCCATAAAACAGTGAGGAGCAATAAAAGGAAAAGAAAGTATAAAGTAAATCAAAATCATCCTAAAAGTATTTAAAGATGAAACTAGGAGGAAGACAACAAACAGCAAAAAATGGGGGGGGGGATTTGATTTTAATACCAAATACTTTTCATTATTAAGGATAATGCAACATGTCAGTCCCAGGTGTGTTTCTTGGGGAAGCAGAAATGGGCCGGACAAAAATGAAGGTGGGATTCACCAGTGGGCTAGACCAAGTATATAGAGAGAGGCTCTGTGCTCCACTGACCTGATTTTTGAGGACACTAAGGTACTGATTTCCAAGGTATTTAAAGAGGATGTCAAAAGCTCTGGAAATAATCTGGGACGTTATCATTACAGACAAATCTGTGACTTAGAGAATATTAGCAATCACTAATTAGCATGCCTGTTTATGAGAATAATTTACACAATAAGAATATCTTTGATGAAAGTATGAGAAGAAAACAGCTAGGTTTCCACAAACAATATATACACAAAGCAGACACTCCTTTATCTACAATCACACAGCTGAGTGAAAGACAAATAATATAAATATCTAGTGTTGCTCCTTGTATCTTGGTTAGAAAAAAAAAAAAATTGATTTGGCAGCACAAAATGCAACTTTAAAGATGCTCTTTCAATGCACGTGCCAAACTGTATAAAATATCTTTTATAACCAGATATGACAACTGAGATTATAGCAATCTTTGGTGACTGGTTACTACTATCAAATAAGGCACAAAAGTAGAAGATGAATTTTCGCTAAAAAATATTTGCCACTGTCATGAACTAGACACAGGACAGAGAACAGATAGAAGAAAGATTCTCTATAAATCAAGGGTTCCTGATAATTTTTTTGTGCCAAAGATTCCTTCTCAGAATAAAGCTTTCTAAATGTTTAAAAAAAAAAAAGTCATGGATTCCAGGTTAAAAACACTTGATTACAGATGGGTGGGGTCAGATTGTTTGTGGCTGATTTTGATTCCATAGAAACACTGCAGAACTTCCCAAAAGAGATGCATAATTGTTCAAAGGTACTTGGCCTATAGACTGCCTTAAGAGGGGGGCTTATGTTGCTGAAGAACCTGGAAAGAAATGGACTGACACCCCAAACAACCATATTCCATCCTAGCTATGACAAGAGTTGAATGGGCAGAGATCATCCAAAAGATATAAGAAATGAAAGATAAGTGGGACCCAAAATTGAGTAAGAGCAGGCTAAATCATCTTTGGGAAACTCTTTGGTGCTTTTTAATAATTCTAAGCTTCTTCATGAAACAAAAAGCCAGTATTCTTCTAATGATATTCTATGGCTGCAAGTCAGAGCATAGCAAAATTCTGAAAGGATGAAAACTGAGGGTCAACTCAAGAGCATACATGGTGGGTATGAGCATATATTACTAAATGAAGAATTATGCCAGAAAAGCAGGGCCAGTTCGAGAGCATATGAAGGATCTGTGGTTAGGTTGGTAGGGGAGTTCCTTGTGTAATAACTCCCTTCACCAATACAGACTAACATCCATTTAGAAATCCTGGCAAAGAACTTAGATGCAAAGAAGTTAAAGTTCAGGGGCATAAAACTTTTAGAAGAGAGATGACGAAGCCAAATTCCACTATACTAACCTAGACAAAATGATGAGAGATCAAGAAATGATGAATGTACAGTAGCTGGCGTTACCTGTGTTAGCAGAAACATGAATCCCTCCTCTATCTGGTCCCTCACGTGAACAGAGCCACCATGTGCCAGCTCAAGAGCTCCAGTGGGAACAGCTTTCCCTTGGTCGGGGTCTTCACTCCTACCCTGGCAGAGCTTCCTGAGCCTACTGGGGGAAACCCTGACAGACGGAGGCCAATAAGGCACAGAGGCCTTAGAAAGCTTCTGTTGACCAGACCTTTCTCCCCACGTGGCTGTTTTGTTTGGGTTTTTTCACACTGGTCTACATTCAAAGGGCTTACTTTTTTTTCCCTCTGATTTTTAGAAGTGCTAATAGTGTTGAACTGTAACTGGTTCTTTTGAGATCCAACAAGGAAAATTCCCTGTACATTCAGCACTCCTTCTCTTTCTCTGCTTGGCTTCCTTAGAACCTCCACTGAGCAAATGAAATTGCTGTTCAGTTCCTTTTGCTGACTGACTCTCTATAACCCTTTTTGAGATTTCCTTGGTAAAGCTAGGGGCATGGGGCCATTTGCTCCTCTGACTTCTTTTACAGATGAAGAAACTGAAGCAATCAGAGTTAAGTGGAATGTCCAGAGTCACACAGTAGTGTCTGAGGCTGGGAAAAAACTCTTCACTGAATTAATTGCAGCTTCATCTCAATGCTAGTTTGTTATCAAGATGCCAAAGGAAGCCAAGGGAAACAACATAAAACATAGTTTTAAAGAAACGGATCATCTTCAGAACAGACAGACCCCCTCCCTGGGAAGAGAGACGCAGCAGTATTATGATCGTGCCCAGCAAAGACCACTAGTGTATTTTCAGGACTGGCGCCAGGAGGCTTAGTGTAGTCCAGCCCCCGAATCACAGCAGTGACATCCACAACAGCAGAAGCTCCTCCTAGCTATCTCTCAATGTGCCAGGGACAAGTCACATCCTATCCCAAGTGAATTGCTCATCTCTCACTTCTTGGGAGACTTCATTCTCTCCTTTCTTTAGGATAAGAGCATGAAGAAATGATCTTTTCAAATTCAGTCACACAGCCTTATTGTTTCCTGGGTCTGGAAGAATCCTCTGTCTATCAGCAGATGCAGTTTCCAGGTCTATAAGAATATCATGGGCACATGACGTGAATCACTTATAAAGGATTTATGGGAAGACATATACCAGAATTTCATAGGACGGGAAAGCATGGATGGTTTGTGATTTGCATTATTCTGAGGAGTACACTCATTAACAAGATCACAAATGCATTGAATTATCAGAAAAGCATTTAAAATTAAACATCTGCATGCTAAAGCACACCAATGATATACAGCTTTAGTTTTGCTTTGTTGATTATACGTGTTTACATACCTGCATACATATGCTTATAGGTAAGCCCACATTCTCATATTTATTATTCACTTATTATTCTTCCAACAATATTCTATGGCTGCAAGTTAGAGCACACCAAAATTCTGGATTTTGTCCAATGTGTCCAAATCATATGTAGGACATGTATGACACTTAAAATATATCAGGGATCACAGAATCCTAGTTTAGCAAAAGTCAATAAAAGGAATTTCCCTTCCCCCAAGAAATATCACATTAAGAAATCTGTCTCCCAATGATCAGAAAAAAGGCCGGAAAAGCAAGATGGCTTTAAAAGCTTACAGGCAGGTCATATCAGATTCTTACAAAGAAAAGTGAGCTGAACACAATAGAGAGAACAAGTATCTATGCTAGTTGGTGATTATGCTCTAAAAAATTAAAAAGAAACTAATCTCTTTTAGACTATAAAAAATAATGAGGATTATCAGTTTCTTGTGAGCAGGAAGTGTTTTATTACTTGTACTTGTGTCTCCCATCCTTTGGCACAACATCTGGTACATCTGTAGTAGATATTTAATACATACTTGTTCACTAACTGATACATTGAACTTGGCCTAATAATTCAAAAGGAAAATGTGGCTGAGCTGGTAGTTATAATCATTTCAGATGTTTGTTTTTCAATATTATTACTTCTCAATCTGAAGTGATGAAAAATCTTTTTCCTTATTAAATCGTACACCTGTGGTCACTTACCCTTTTCTCCATGATGAGCTGATTGCTGTGGTTGCTGAGATTTTTCCCAGGCTTCAGGAACATCCCATTTTTTCACTGAAGAGGAGGCAGAAATTTGTGTACATTTTGACCTTTACAGATTTGTAGAAATAAGAGAAAATTGAAAATAAATATGAAAACTAGTAGGAGTCTAAAAATATGTATTCAAACAAAGAGGGGCCTACTCATTTAGCTCCTTCCCTGAGTCACTTAGACTGATCTGAAATGATTAGGGTTTTCTATTTACTGTAATTTTAAGGTTATGTTGAAAAATCTCACTTGCACCAACATATCTCCTTTGTCTTATTTTCATAGCTTTGTGATCTCTTTTTGCTCTGGAATTCCCACCATTCTTATTATTTTTAAGATTAGACAACAAAGGTATTATGTATATCTAGAGAGCCATTGATAAAAAGCACTCCTAGGATGGGGAGGAAATGGCTCTTTTTGGGGTTTGGATTAGAGAAGGTATAACCTATTTCAGTCTTCTCTCACAGGAACATGAATTTGTTTATCAAATTACATTATGGTCTTCATGGTCTCATGGATCTTTTGGAAGTCACAAAATGCCAAAGGGGATGAGACACAAGATAAATGAGTATAATAGGGTGGTACTAAGAGAATGATGGCAAAAAACATAGATCTCCATAGCCAGAAAGGGATGATTTGGGCTCCACTAATAATATAATGGGAAAGGGATTAAACTTTGCTTTCTTCATGGTTTTGCCTAATACTTGAGTATGGTGTAATAGCAGTTCTTTGGGGAAAGGCCCTTTGGAATTGTTCTACATCCTTAAAATGAACATTGAGAGCTAAGGGCACAGAAGAACAACCTTCTTCTTGAATTCTTCTTCTAATCACAGAATGTCAGAATTGTGTAGGATTTGGGGGATCATCTGGTCCAATGTTTTTATTTTACGGATGAGCTAGTGAAGCCCAGAAAGATTACACATCTGGGCTATGGTCATACAGAAGAGCTTGTGCTTAAATTCAGGTGAACTGACTCCTAGTCTAATGATGTTTGTGATTATGAGAAAAATGATTTATGTTGAGAGTTTCCCTTGAAATGCAACTTTTAAGTAAAGTATGAGGGTCATAGTAGTACCTTGGAAAAGCCGGAAGCAAAGCTTTTGGAGTAAAAGTAAATTTCTTAAGATCCACATTTTGAGATTTATTTATCTGCATCTATTGAAAGAAAAAACAAATTCACTCTTGATTACACATGAATAAATTTTAACAAATGAATGCTTGGACATATATAAAAGTTATCAAGTAAGAAGAAAAACTGAGAATACAAAACAAAGCAGGAAAACTACAATTGGTTGACATGAAATAGTCTTGTCCTGCCAGACAAGGCAGTAGTACTGGTGGAAGCAGTGATTACTTCAAACTCTATGCACTGGGTTAACTGTCACTCTAACCCTCCTTTTAGCCTTTTGTGATCCTTCAATTTCTTTTCATTTAATCAAAGAAATGAGTGCCCTTCTATCAGCCTGACTCCCCTCTCTGGCTCCAACCCCAACTGCTGGACTAGCTTCATAAGACAGCATGAGACAGTCCTGAAGTTCATTCACTGGGGACAGTGATATGACAATCTAATGACTTTTCTTTCATCTGGCAGGAACTCTCAGATCACTTGGAAAGGGAGTTTTTGTTCAATGTCAGCCTTTAGAACTATTCAAGGCCTTGCATATGAAGGAAGGTAGGAAAAAGGCTTGGCAGATAAGACCTTTAAATCCAGTGTTCCATTGAAGACAAAGCCCCCCAAAAAAGATAATATAGGAGTTTGCAGTTTATTCTTATGGATAAGTCTCTAAAGATACCATTCTGAGCAGAAGTGAGATACTGAACAACAGTCAGAATCTAAAAAAATACTGACAGGCCAGATCACTGGGCTAAATCTGGTAAGCTTAAATTAATATAATTCAGGGCAGCTAGGTGATACAGTAGAGAGAGCACCAACCCTGGAGTAAGGAAGCCCTAAGTTCCAATTCAACTTCAGACCCCTAACACTTAACTAGCTGTGTGACCCACAGACAAGTCACTTATCCCTGATTGCCTCACAAAAAAATAAATAAATGCAATATAAATATGAAATATGGCTAGAAAGCAATTTATCTAATAAAGATTTAGTGATTTAGTGGTCTAAAAGCTCAATATGAGTTAACAACATGGCATGGCAACAAAGATAGTTAATGCAATCTTAAAATTATTAAGAAAGCATTGTGTCTTATAGAGGGTCACAGTCACTGGGGGAACTCTGGGTAAGGTATAAGACCTTTCAGCCCAGAGAGAACTTGCTAACAATGTCTGGTTCAGTTCCTCATCTCCCCTAAGGGATCTCGGTCTTCCTCAGAAGTCAGGGAGCAGTGACAACCTGTGTGGAGATTGAAGCAGAGTGATACCAGGTAGAAGAGTGATACCAGGTGGCAAACTATGTACAATAGCAAGTTGTTTATGTGGTCAACTGTGCATGGTGTTGTTTTTGTTACATTATATAAAGGAAAAAGCCCTTGAAATAAAGGGACTACATTTTCCCACCATGCTTGGGAGTCCCGCTTCATCACTTCTCCACTAGGAAGGTATATTTTAATCACTCTGGTATGGAGGCTCTAGAAAGCAACAGTACATTTTGTCACCCTAACTTGGGGGCTTTAGAAAGCAGGACTTAACAGTGTCTGGGAGAGGAGGTGGCTGGCAATCTCACTATATAGTGTGCCCTGATCACAAAACATCTGGAGTATTGTATTCTCCACATTTTTAGATGCTGGATGCCACATTTTAGAAGGAAATTGATAATGTAGAGATGATACAGAAGGAAAATAGCATAGTGAAGAGCTCGTATGTTATTTGTCACATGAAGCTGGGCTAAAAAAGCTGGAGATACCTGGATCAGATAATCTAGAGTCAGTTAAATATACGTATATGTTACTGATACTTAACAGAACTAAACAATATCATTTCATTCAGAAAACTAACCTTGAGGCGTTTAACTGGGGGAATAGATGAAGTGGAATCCCTGTATCTTAAATCAGTTAAATAGGAGGAAATTGTTGACTCTCTCATTTCTGACTTTTGTGCAACTCCAATTTTACCTTTGAAAAGAAATTGAGGATTCTTTACATTATATTTATATATTTTAAAGAGTAATTTCTCAAAAATTAAGTTACTTTTTCTCATATTGCATACAAAAATAAAATTTTACATATGGATATATTCAACATTATGTTTACATTCTGTTTTGATATTTAAGATTATATTCATTGTTAAATTTTAAAGTCTAAAATAATCCCATTCTAAGGTACTCACAGCAATCATGTCCACATGTATCTTTATTTTTACAGTGATGGTGGCAGTCTCTGTTTCCAGCTATTTTGCAAAAATTCTTTCTGTTGCAGGTGCTTCCTAAAGTATCATGATAATAATAATAATGATCATGATCACAAGAATAATAATTTATTACTATGCTTAACTTAAGGTTACAGTTTTTTTAATACATCTATTAAACAAAGTGATAATGAGTAGCATTCTCCTTCAGATATAACCATTTTCCTTATACTGCATTGCAAGAATTGTCTTAAGAAAAGCACAACTGCTCTTGACAATCAATAAGAAGGTTAGTTTGGCAGTGATGGAAAAAAATGCATAAAAAGAGGAAATGACCCATTTTGGAGTGAAAATAATGCTCTAGTCAAGGCTCAATGAGGACCTCAGCTAGGGTGGTAGCAATGAAAGCGAAAAGGGATTATTTTAAAAAGCTATACACAGCAAAGAATTTTTAGACAATGTAACTTAATTTGTGGTTAGGTTGCTATTAAAAACAATTGACACCAATATTTCCTGAAGTATTGGACTTTGTTCACTTTCAAAAGCAAAATTGGTTATTCTATAAAAAAATTGTTGTGTGATCTTGAATGGCTATTTAAAATTCAATCACAAGTTCTTAGCACAGTGCCTAGAAAACAGCAAGCACTGAATAATTGTTTTTACGTTCATAAATAAATGCGTTTTCATTTATTTCATCTTTTGTGGCTTTTAGTTTTCCAATCTGAAAAAGGAATGGGTTGGAATACATGATCTTTAAGATGTCTTTCAAATCTAATATCTTATGATTCTATGTGTACCTAGAATTTTGAATGTTTGTTATTTCATTTTCCAGCACTGATGCAGACCACATTACCTAATAATTTAGCAGGTGGTCCTGGGATAATGGCTCCAATATTCATTTCCTTACAATCAAGCCTCTCCAAATATAGATGGGCTATTTCTCAATCAATGGACATATAATTATGTATCTATAGGAATAAATGTTAAAAGATAATATATCTAAACCTAGAAGGGATTTAAGGAGCTCCTTAAACCAATTTCATTTTATATATGTGGAAACTGAGGCACAGGGAGGTTAGATAACAAGTCCCAAGTTATACAGGTAGTTAAGATTTATAAGCAAGATTTGAACCCAGAACCAAAGCTATAAGGAATATGGATACTATCACCCATCTTCTTGCATCTCGGCATCCTGAACACTGATCCCCTAGGCTGGATAAAGTTATACTTGCTATCTATTTGATGTGACTTTATTTGGCTATATGAATATAATTTATAACCTGATAAAACTTAAAACTTATAATAAAATTGTGTTTGCTATAGTCAAGACCGACAGCTAGAGATGCGTTGCTATGGATATGGGTACTTTATTCATGTGGAGGAGTATGAAAAGGGGAAAGGACTATATCTAGAGGCCACAGGCTACTAGAAGAAGCTGTTATATCCTTAGGTGACAGAAGTGGTCATGAGGGCACAAACTTGGCATTTCATGACAGAAACAGAGAATTAATAGAAAACTTTCTTTGCTAAAGTCAAACATGCTACTGATACCAATAAACTGAAATGTTGATGATTATGAAAAAGGAAAAGGGTTACAAAAATAGAAGAAATGTCTGTTTTTTCAATCTGGAACATATGTGTGTGGACATATACATATTCAGTTAATAAAAATTTATTAAGTACCTTTTATATGCCAGGCACTATGCTAAATGCTGGCGAAGCAAAAGAAGGTAAAAGGCAGTCTGTGCTTCCCAGGAGTCACAATGTAATGGGGGAGATGATATGCAAATATCTCTGTACAAACATGTTATATTCAAGATAAACTGGAAGTTATATTCAGGATAAACTGAAAGCATGAGAATAATAAGGGTATCGGGAAAGGCTTCCTGTAGAAGACTGGATTCTAGCTGAGATTAAAGAAGTAAGAAGGCAGGCATAAGGAGAGAACACTCAAGGAGTAAAGAATAGCTAGTAAAAATTAGGTACCCAAAGTCTGGAGTGTCTTGTTCAAGGAACAGAAAGAAGACCAGTGTCACCAGATTGGAGTCTATGGTGGGATGAGGGAAGATAGAGCATAAGAGAATGGAAGAGAGAAGTAAGGGGGTGGTCAAGAAGAGAACATCACATGTTTGAGTGTAGAGGAGCAGGGGACTCAGAGGATCTGACTGAGTGGGGTGCAGGGCTTGGGGGTGAGGAGAGGACATGGAGATCACTCTTTGACAAGTGAGTGGAAGAAGATGTGCCGGAGTGGGAGAGACCTGTGACTGCCAGGCCGACCCAAGGCCTTTGTAGCTGTCCAATAAACAGATCGAGATGTTCAATAGGCAGATGAAAATACAGGACTAGAGCTTCATATTGAGGTAGTGTGAAAATGTCAACATAGAGATAATAATGGAATCAAAAGGATCTGATGAGATCATCAAGTAAAAGTGTTAGAGGGGGTCAGAAGACCCTGGAGAGAGCCCTGGGAAACACCCACAGTTAAGAGAAGTGACCTGGAAAAAGATCCTGCAAAGAAGGCACATCAGCTATGTAGGAGAACCAGGAAAGAGGAATGACATGAATAATAATGACATGAAAATAATAATGACATGAAAAGAAGGAAATATGGAGAAGAGGAGGCTGATCCACAATGTCAAAGGCTGCCGGGAGATCAGGAAGGATGCAGAAGGAAAAAAGTCCCTAGTTTTTGGTAGTTAAGAGACCGGTAGTAACTCTGGGAGGAGTAAATTCAGTCGACTAATTAAGTCAGGAGCCAGAGTGCAGAAGCAAGATGAGAGTGAGAGGAAAGGAAGCAGAAGCAGCTGTTGCAGATAACCTCTTTGAGAAGCTTGGTCCCAAAGGGAGGAGAGATAGAGGATCAGTTAGCAGGGAAGATGGACCACAGGCAGGTTTCTGAAGATGGGAGAGACACAAACAGGATTTTAGGCAGCAAGGAAGCAGCCAGAGGCTAGAGAGAGATGGAAAAGATGTGAGAGAGTGGGGATGGCAGGGGGGAAGATCTCCTGGAGAAGATAAGATTGAATGGGAGCACTTGTGTAAGAGGAATGGTTTGGGTTGTCTTGGGAAGAAGGGCCTCTTCTTGTGAGAGAGGTGAAGGAAATAGTGAGTGAAGTGAGATGAGGAGGAGAAAAGGAGGAGCTCTCCATGAATGGCCTCAGGTTTTTCAGTCAAATAGGAGGCTAGGTTCTCAGCTGAGAGGTTACCTAGAGAGACGCCCTGAGAAATATAAGGAGAAATGGAAAGGTTTTGAAAAGACTACATAGTGGAGGAGATAATAAGTTCATTAGGGAGATAGTAAGTTCATTAGGGAGTTTGTTGGACATGTAGGTGATGGAGTGCAGACAGCCAGCCTCATGCCTTAAGATAAGGAAACGAATTCAAATCCAGCCTCAGACACTGTGACTGTGGGTAAATCACATAACCCTGTTTGCCTCAGTTTCCTCATCTGCAAAATCAGCTGGAGAAGGAAATGCCAAACCACACCAGTGTCTTTGCCAATGGGGACATGAAGAACTGGACACAACTGAAATGAGTGAACAACAACAAAAGGATTGCCTGTAATGAGGGCCTATTTGAGACAATACAACATGCATTTATAGTGGATCTAAACAGCATGGTTTTATGATATTCTTCTTGATAAGTTCTTATATAATGATGAAAGTTAATTATTTGGGAGGATGGAGCCAGTAGAATAAAATGTTAAGGGTTTTGAAGAAACCAATGTCCATAATAGTAAACAGTAGCTTCTTAGCTAACAGCTAAAATATTTATTTAAAGTAATTTGGAACTACAGGGCACAAAAGAAGATTTAGAAACCTCTTTGAAAGATAAATTAAGACTTGAAATTCCTTTACTTGTTTATATAAGAACTGCAGAAAACTGATTTAAAGGTTTTATTTTTTAAAATTGCTTAATTTTTAAAAGATCTTTAAAATTAACATACTATATAGCACTACAAAGTAAATGATTATAGGAATAAAAAGAGTTGAAGAAAATTAATGGGACAATTTAGAAAATATTGCATTTACTAAAATATATAAGCATCACATTATAATTAGACAGTTAAGGGATGCAGCATCTTTGAATACCATTTAAATTGTTAACACAGGCTCAAGATTAAATTCTTTAGCTTTAAAGGCTGAAACTTCAGTGGTCAGCTTACCCTTGGGTTTATTTATGCTACTCAAACTCAGCTGAATCTGATATGCATCAGAAAGCTAATTTATGAATTTACAATTAGAAATATAACTACTCAGAGATACTTGTGCTGGCCTGTCAGCACATTCTCCTCCCAGTACAGAAACTTACTTGGAAAACTAAATTAAGATCAGAAGGTTGTTTGGTGAATAGAGAACAAAAAAAAAAGGAAGTTAGAAGTCCTTAAGAAAAACATTCAGCAAATTGTCATAAAACTCAGCTCTAGGGACATAATTGTCAAACAAAGAAGGTATTTATATAGACCATTTAAAACAACTCAGTCTCTATTTTCCACTTCCCCACCCCTTCTAAGGGGCAATGCTATTAAAATTTTTCAATAATCAAGTATTTTTGTCAGTGTGATTCCTTTTTCCACTGCTACAGATTTCAGCTGTCTAACCCATAAAGTCTTTAAGAACCGCTACAGCTAAAAAATGTGTTATTCTATGTCCAACCTAGTGATGAAACTCCCTAAGTTTGTTGAGGCTAGTTCCAGAATGACATTTAAAACCTGTGATTGGGCCCATACTTGAAGACTTGAATTTCATTCTTTATTGTTTTCATATTGTCCCCTACTTTAAACTTTGAGCTTCTTTAGTGCAGGGACTATCTTTTTCTGTTCTTTAAATTTCTAGAGTTTAGCACAGTGCCTGGCACAAAGAAGGCTCTTAATAAATGTTTGGGAAAAAATTGGAGCCAAGATGGCAGAATACGGCAAGAATTCGTTCAAACTTTCCCAAATTCACCACCGAACAACTATAAAATAATGTCTCAAAACAAATTCTGGAGAGACAGAACCAACAAAATGACAAGGCAAAATGATTTGCCAGCCCAAGACAACTTAGAAGAGGAAAAGACATTGGAAAAAACGGGAGTACAGTCCAGTGAAGGGGGAGGCATCCGAGCAAGTCAGCCAGTGCCAGGCCCCTGCACACCCCAGGATAGCAGGTCACCTGGGAGGCCCCATGCCTCGAGTACAGGAGAACTGGGTTGAGGCCCTGGACCCCCAGCACAAGAAGTTAGGGACAATGCCCATTGTAGCTCAGGACCACAGCCAACTTTAAAAGTTATGAAATAAGCTAGAAAATGAGCAAAAAACTGGAAAAAGAATCTGACCATACAGTGTTGACAGGGAAGATCAAAACACATATTCAAAAGAGGACAATCTCAAAATGCCTCAAAAATATGAATTGGTCTCAGATCCAAAAAGAACTTCTGGAAGATTTCAAAACAGATTTTAAAAATCAAATAAGATAATTAGAAGAAAAATTAGGAATATAAATGAGAATAATGAAAGAGAATCAAGAAAAAAAAAGATTCAAAAGCTTGGTACAGGAAGCACAAAAAATGGAAAAAGACAGACAAAAACTCACTGACTAAAACATCTCCTTAAAAAATAGAATTGGCCAAATGGAAAAAGCTCACTGAAAAAAGTAATTCCTTAAAAATTAGAACTGGGTAAGTGAAGGCTAATGACTTTATGAGACATTAAGAAAAAAATCAAGTAAATCAAAACATTGAAAAATGGAAAAAAATATATGATATCTCACTGGCAAAGCAATTCACCTGAAAAACTGCTCCAGGAGAGACAATTTAAGAATTGGACTATCTGAAAGCCAGGATTCAAAACTACCAACCCCTATACATGATTTTTCAAGAAATTATGAAATAAAACTGCTCTCATATCTCAGAACAAGAGAACAAAATTGAAATGCAAAGATTCTACCTATCGTTTCCTAAAAAGAGATTCCCAAAAGAAAAATCCCAGGAATATTATAGTAAAATTCAAGAATTCCCAAATTAAAGAGAACATATTAAAAGCTCAGGAGAAAGAGTTCAAATATCATGTACTCACAGTCAGGATTACATAGGATTTAGCTACATAAAGAATCAGAAGACTTGGAATATGATATTCCAGAAGCCAAAGGAGCTAGGATCCCAACCAAGAATCACCTACCCAGAAAAACTGGATATAATCCTTTAGGAGAAAAGTGGATATTTGATGAAAGAGAGGCCTTTCAAGCATTCCTAATGAAAAGACCAGAGCTGAACAGAAAATTTTATTTTCAAATCTAAGACTCAAAAATGCATAAAAAGGTAAAAAGGAAAGAGAAAACATAAAGAATTCAATAAGGGTAAACTGTGTTTATATCCCTATATAGAAAGATAGTACTTGTAACTCTTAAGATCTTTATCACTATTAGGGCAATTAGAAAGTGTACACACACACACACACACACACACACACACACACACACACACACACACACACAGGGTACAGATGTAAGATGACTTTGATGGGATGATATGTTTGCTATTGTTGTTGGCTGGTTGCATGCATGAACCATCATAAAACATCAGGCAGTGCTAACACTTGAACAATTTTCATTATACATTCTCTTTCTTACATAATACATGACTACCACTTTTCTGTTTGTATTTCTCATTTTTCTTCGTAATTTAAAATTTTATGATTTATTTTATCTTGATTTCATCTCTAGGAAGTCTTCTTAATCGTTTTAGTAATACATCTCCAAATCACGTTTTTAGGATGGAATACTGTAATTAGGTTATACTATTGTTAACTTATACAATTCATAATGTATAGATTTTTGTTTAGTAAAGAAATTGATCAAAATAGTTACCTTTTTCTGACATTCACCCAATTCACTCTCTATCTCTAATATTTAATGTTTATCTTAATCTGGGATCCATGGTGTACATTCTCTCTCTCTCCCCTACCTATGGCAAATTAATTCAAATTGAACTAAACTTTAATTTTGTGCCGGTTTGTTTTGTGAGAAAAAATACTGGAAAAAGAAACACTAAATCCTATAAAGAAAAACCTTATATAGAACACAGATGATTTCCATCATCTCATATTTTTTTTACCTTTTCTTGAGGGCCTCTGAGAAATCTGTCTGTCTCTGCTAAGCATTCTTAACCTGGTCCTAATTAACCCAGTTCAACCAAGGGGATAGAATATGTAAAGCAATAATTATGGCTTATTTGCAAATAGTAGAAAAAGCAATGGCCTGAGAATTAGGTAATTTCAGTTTTAATCCATGATCTACCTTTAATTAGCTCTGTAACTAGAGGCAAGGCACTAGATTTTCTGGCCTTGGTGTCCTCAAGTATAAAGAAAAAGGATTAAATCAGATAATGTCTCATCTCTCCTCTAGTTTTAATATTCTATGACTTCTAAGGCTCTATTCCTTTGTCCTGAGAAGGAAGTTAGGGCAAGAAGGAATTTCCTTCTCCCAGAATACAGGAATGCAGAAAGCTATGTAAATCTAGCCATGGACTCAATCTGGTACAGAGTGACTCTACATAGCTTTTCTCAGGAGACAAAAATAACTTGTCCTGGGCCCAAGGGATTTGTTGAAGATTCTGGGAGCCTCCTGGAAAAATCCAGGAAAATTGACTAACAGCGAGGATTCAGGGCAAGATAATTTATATTTATCACTTGTTCATGTCGTATACAATATTTCAGAGATTTCTGAGCATGAGATTAAACAATTCTGCAATATAGTATGTATATCATAATTTCCATTTTGCAGACACCAAAACTAAGACTAAGGGAGATAAAGAGTGCAAGATTATTAAGCAATAGAGCTCATTTATTCATATTCCAAGTCTAGGGTTGTTTACCTATTTCTACTACACCACTCTCTTGAACTATCACAAAATCTTGGCACTATTTCTTAAAAACAGAGAACTTGGAAAAAATATGTATATTTTTCCTTATTTCACCAGATCAGTTTGATTACTAATATAAATTGATAGAGGTCAATAACTGAAAAACTAAGGTGCTGAGAGAATATTAGCTCAAACTGTAAACTTAAGTATAGTTTAAAGCTAACAGATTTTTTCAGGGTATTTGGGAACATACATTTCCATAGTTTTGCATAATGTGCATATGAATTTACATTCATTTACATGTTATATTTTAAAAGCCCTAGCTGCAAATATGTAAAATAAAATAAAATGAATTTATTAGTGAACAAGTGTCTTCTGAGCAAATATTCAGAGCCACAAGGAGGAATAGAATAGGGCTGAGAGCCAGCTTCCTCAGGCTGTGGGAAAGGATCAAAATAAGAACTTTCCACAAAAAACAAGAACCTCAGGCATCCCTGATACCCTTAAGTCTGCAGCCTAATTAAAAATTCTGAGCTGTGTCTGTGAACAAATGACATGAGTTCATGTTTTTCATATTTTAAAAATCTTGCTCTGTGCAATTCCTTTATTTTTTCCTGACAGGTCTGAACACTTTTTTTTTTCTTGTTTTAATAAAACAAAAAGAACACACATACTCTCTTAATTTTGTGTAAAAATGCAACATTTTAGACAATAGTGTTTATTTAAATAGTAAAGGATCACACTGATTGTGAATTGGGGAATTAACACACATGGCACCAGCAAGCCTAGAGGAAAGCGGACAGCCTCTTGGCCACCATTTAAAAGCACACACTTCCAAGAGGCACAAGTAATGATCTTGTTCTTACATGTTCTTTAAGTACATAAAATTTTCATGCTCAGAATGGCATTTACACTGTTAATGACTTTATAAATTCCAACTCAATTTTCTTCAAATCTAGCAAAGTACATATTTCTTGGTTATACTTTGTGAAAGACTAAGCTTCAAACTGAAAACTTCAATTATGTGGAAGAAAAGCAGGAAAAAAAAATAAGGTTTTGTTTTTCTTTACAATGGCCAGTATTTATTTCATGGTGACATAACTTTTAAGTAATAATTTTTTTTAATAAACTATAAAAATATGAGCATTTGGAGCTGGAAGCAGGAAAAATCTCAATTGAAGTCAACCATGCTGGGTCAGCATTTCATTTGCCCTTCTAGAATCTTTCTCCGCCATCATCCACACAAGTTGCCTCTCTCGTTATCCAGCTCCTGATGATCCTGCCCCAAGGTCGACTTAATGATTGAGTGCCTACCAGGAACTCTCCACATTATAGCAAAGCCCAGCCTCATTGCTCACTCTACACAACCAGCCCGTTCAACCTCCACCCTCGCTGTCTGACTCCTAAGGACTGTGGAACACATTCCTCAATGATTAACATAAGAATACCCTCCCTATCCAAGTGATTCTAGACCCCAAAATGTCCTCTACCCTGCTCTGCACTGTCTTGTTCCCAACCCACACAATGTCCCATCCAAGAGCTGAACATTCCATCCATAATCCCATTCTCAACCTCATATTAGGGGACTGTGAAACACATTTTTTATATTTCCTCAAACACAATTATTCCCCATTTTCCTGTGGCCATCTCTTCTGCTCCATTTCTGCTGCATACAGGAATGGTTATCCCTATGAGTAGTCCACTTCTATGGATCTTCTATTCTAAGTCTTCTATTGAATCACAATATGGTGTCATTCTACCTCTTCCTCCCCTTACTTCCAATAACCCTATTCTTCATTCTCAGTTTTCTCTTAGGTCTTCCATTAGTTACATTCTCCTCCCCTTCCCATCTTGACTTTTGAACCGGCTTATTACAATTCTAATTGTTCTCTTCTCTCAAGTCCCTTGCCTCCTTATACAATCTCCAATATTGCTCTGCTAAATCTAAGTCTTGAATCACTCCCACCATCCACCGCTTTCATTCTTACACATGCTAAACATAGAGAATATCACAAAACCATGTTGACTAGGCCCACTACAAATTTATGTTACATAATCTTAAGTGGGCTCTCATTACAAAATCCAGCCCTTTTACACTCCTCAAATTAATTCGTCTCATTCATCACAGCAGCTTTTCAAAAACTTTTCAACTTTCCTCAAATTGACCAGGTGTCCTCTTTCCGCATTCAGCTGAGAAACTTGCCCCATATTTTCCCTGAAAAAATGGAGGCCACTCCCCAAAGCTCCCTTTCTTTCTTCCTCTTCCTCAGATCCCACTGAAGATATCACCACCTCTGTTTCCTCCTTTGCTTCTATGTCACACACATTAGCCTTCTTACAAAGGCCTTCCTCCCTCCTCGCACCAGTGGTCCCATTTCATTCTGCCTCCTCCAGCAGAATGCCCTCTCTGCCATATCTACTTTATCACTTTTCTTTAGTTCTCCCTCTCTAATGGTTGCTGTCCACAAACAGCAAGCTTCAAAAAAAGTCACTTGATTTCTCCATTCCTATTACCTACCGTGCTATAATTCTCATCCTCCCTTTTGCAGATAAATTGCTTAAGGCCATCAACAACAGCTGCCTCCACTTTCTCTCCTCTCACTTTTTAACTAGGCAGCCCGATTTCTGACTTCATCCAAGCGGCTTTCTCCAAAGTTACCAATGATTTCTGAATTGCCAGATCTGATGGGTTTTCTCAGTCCTCACACTTCTTGTCACCTCTGAAGTCTTCAACACATTCTCCTGAACATCATCTCTTCTCAAGCTTTTCATAAAACTGGTCTCCCTGGGTTTTCCTCCTCCTTGTCTGATGATTCCTTCTCAGTCTGTTTTTCTGGATCTTCATTGAGCCTGATAACTATGGGGGTCCCACAGGCTTTTGCTGTGAGTCTATCCTCTTCTCCCCCCCATGCTAGTTTACCTGGGGATCTCATAAGCTCTGATGGATTCAGTGATCATCTTTACATTGATGATTTTCAAATCTATTCAGTTTAACTTCTTTCCCAATCTCCAGACTCAAATCTCCAACTGCCTATTGGTCATCTCCAACTGGATGTCTGTAGACATCTTACATTCAACATATCCAAAACTAATCTCACTTATCTTGCCCCCCTCAGGTTTTTCCCTTCCTAATATCCCTTTTGCTGTCACAGGCATCACATCCTCTCAGTCTTTGACTCCCAACTTTCTCTCTGCCTGCCTCCATCCAAGCTATTGCCTGGTGTTGCTCATTCTTGTAAATGTCCCCTTCTCACCTTCACCACACACCTAGATTATTGTAATAGTTTCTGGGGAGGGGTTTGCCTGTCTCAAGTTTCTCCCTACTCCAGTCTATTCTCTATTCAGCTATCAAACTGATCTTCCTAAAGCTTGAGTCTGACCATGTCATCCTTCCTACTCAATAAACTCCAGCGGCTCCCTATTAATCCCAGATACTTTGGTTTTTAAAGTCCTTTCTACTATTCCAGTTTTCTTACACCATAAGTCCTCCACAATGACACCATATTCCATCTCCTAACTGTGGGCATCTTCTCTGACTGTTCCATCATGTTTGGAATTCTTTCCTTCCTCATCTCTTCCATTTGGATTCCTCTGAATCTCAGTTAAACTCTTATCTTCCACAAGAAACCTTTCTTGATCCTCCTCAATGCAAGTTTTTTCCTCAAAGATGATTCCAAATTTATTTTATGTCTTGCTTATACAGAGCAGTTTATATGTTGTCTTCCTAATCAATTATGAGCTCCTGGAGGACAGGATTTGGCTTTTACCTTTCTTTGTATATTCAGCACTTATCACAGTGCCTGGTCCATAGAGGGCCCTTAATAAATTCGTATTGATTTGAGTTGGAAAGATGTTTTCACAAAGTGAGGAGAATCTTCTTCATTTAGGAACTTCTTCCTCATCTTAACTAGAAATATTTCCTGTCTTTTTCCTCACTGGTCCTGGTTCTACTCTGAGAAGAAGCAGAAGAGGTTAATGCTTCTTGTGCTTGAGAACTCTAAACATATTTTCCAGGTTAAAAATCCTAAGTTCCTTTCATTGATCTTGGTATGCAGAGTTTTAGTCTCTTTGCATTGTCTTGGTCACAGTCTACTAAACATGCCAATGTCATTCTTCAATTTGGCCATCACATTTCAGAAAATGCATATTTCCATTCTTTCATTCAAAAAGTTTTAAGTGTTTCCTGTGTACAGAGCCCTGAGCTAAGTCAAAGGGGAAATAAAAACTTTCAAAGAGATGTTATCAAGCGTTTTCTGTAGAAGCTTGTTGACTGGCAAAGATATGATCCTAATGCTCATGGAACTTATGTTTTGGGAAGTAATAAATCACAAACATACATGATGATTATCTTTAAACTACATGGAAATATATGGAAAGTGAAGTCTGAGAGGAAAATTGTTAGTGAGTGGGAGAAGGGAAAATTTCAGTGAGGAGATGGCTTTTTGAGTTGGGTAAATGGTAGATAGGATTTCAGATGGCTAACGAGGGAGAAAAGACCTCCTCAGCATAAGCAAAGAAAACCACATATTTTCTACTGACTAACAAGGCTACAAGATCTTATTTCATGAGTCAACTAATAAAATGATAGCAATCATTTCAGTAGTGAAGATGAAAGGGTAGAGAAAGTACCATTATTTCCAGATTCTCCTTACTGTGATAAAGAAAAACCCCAAAACACAGTTTCTAGGTAATTAATAATCAATTTATATAAAGTCCAAGCTATTTCCCTGGAGGCCTCAGGATCAGCCAGAGTCAGGATTAGCAAAAGTCCTTGGTCTTTAGGGGGAGAAGTAAAGGAGATGGACAAAATTGCCAGGAGTTTTGCCAAGGACCCCTCCTTGATTCTAGAGTCCAGAATCTCTACACTTTTCTCCTCCTCCTCCTGCAATCAAGTGCAGTTCTCTCACCTCTCTCACCCCACCCTCTAATCCTTATCTGTATACATCAAACATCGAGCTAGCAGGGAACAGTGAGAAGGACCATTTTTCCAAACAAATGCTAATAGAATTATTGTCCAATGGGTAATTAGCCTTAAGTGCTTGGTTGTCTGATTCAAGGACACCTTTTAAGAGTTTTAGCCCTTTACAAATTAATTAATTAGGCTAGCCAGGAATCAATAAATTAATTTATATAAATTCTGATGAGCATTTTACACTGCACATACATAAATGCTGCTAGAAACATTTCAGCTTAGATTCAAAATGGCATCACATAAACATTTTTTGGGACAAAAGGGGTCACAAGTGGAAAGAGTTTAAGAAGCCCTGGTCTATTCTGCACCATGCTGATTCTCCAAAGTATGAACTATGAAAAAAGTATTCATCACTTCAGAAGCTTCAGAATATTAAAGAAATCTGTACTAAAAGGAACATAAAGAGTATAAATGAAGTTAGTTAAGATACTGTCATTTACCTGCACTATCATCTGTGCTTGCAGAGCTATCTGAATGTCTTGAATGTGTCTCTGTTTCTAAATTCTTTTGCATAATCATTTGATTTTCAGTTTTGTTGGGTCCTAAGAAAAAGGCTGTAAACTTCTGTTGAATATCAAGTCCCACTATAAGATAAGAAGGTATGAACATTTGCAATCTTTTATTTGAAATCATTTATTTATTTTTATAATTTCAACATGGCTAAAAGAATTAAAGAACCAATAAGTCAAATACCTGATACTCAATATTATAGGTAAAATTGTATGTATTTAAAAATAGGAAATAAAAACAAAATTGTCACAGCAAATAGAACTTGATTATCTTGATTCATGAAATACTGGGTACAGCTTCATTTTTAGATTGTGAATTATTGTTGACACTTTGGTTATTCTTACCTAATTCATTCAAAGCACAAAGTTGACTTTGAATTTCAAATATAGTATATAAATATAGTATTTTTACCATAATGCCATGTTCATTGTTTTATGTCTCAACATAAAAAATATTTTCTTTTCTCAAACTTGAAATTAATTATATCTTTTTCATTGCAATTAACTTACCATATTCAGAACTAATTAGATTAATGCTAAGTTCTTCAGATTGAAAAGCTCTTTTAACATCAATTTTTTTCATCCAACTTCCAGTTTTTAGTAAAACAGAATCTCTGAAATACACATTAACATATTTTAAGATGGCACAAGTACTAGATGAAATATAAGTTAGAAATGATTCTAAGCAAACCACTTCCAAGGTTAACAGCTTATTTTATGATTCTCATAACTAGCTTTCTTCTTTTGGGGGGATGAAAGAAGTGGCAGCAATGGCATTATATTTTCTAGCCTCCCTTTCTTGCCTCCAACTGACACTATTGCATCAACATATGAGATTAGTATATGAAAGAGGTCTTAACAGCCTTACTTGTTGGTCTGCTGTGACTATGTGCTTAACACGAGGGCCTCAGTAGCCAAAGTTTTAAAAAAATCCACGACAATTTAAAAGGGATGGTTTTTTCCATGCCCATTCAATTGTACAGTGCCTATAAGAGGCACCAATGAGAGAAACAATGATAAATAAGGGTCTTTATTCCCAAAGAATTTCTAATTCAACAGAGAAGATATGATGCATAAAAAGAACTACATCAAAATGCCACATTTCATTACTTATTTCAGGTAGATAAAAGAGACTTGACTGGGTTTTAGGAAAGAGTTCATTTGAGCAGAGGTAGTCTTTCATAAACAACAAGATTTGTTAGAATGCTAAATACATTTACCTTATTTTAAAAAATGATGAGACAAAAATTTTGTCAAGCAACATGTTTTGGCTAAAGGACACTAAGCTGTTTAAGTCTAACACTAAACAGCCTGGTTCTGTTGCTCTCTCAAAGGCAGTCATACTGGAATTTTGAGAAAATATTCAGAACTAAAAACAGAAATGTGTCCAATAGGAGCAACGCTGCATTGTTTTCAGGTCACAGACACAGGAAGACAGGAAAGCTTGCCAGTCAGTGCAAAATCTTCAGGATTCTTGCATCTGGCTCATATTTCCTATGGGCTGGGGTCCATGAGCATGTTAACAGCTTAAGGAATTCCCTTGTCAATGTTACTTCCCTTATTTACTCTGAAGGGTAACTAGTTCCTTCATGAAAAACTTGAGAATAAAGGACTGAAATAAAAATAATATGCTGAATGTTTAGCAGTGGTGGATGCTAATGTACCAGATACATTTTATTTAGATTCCACACAGTGGCTACCGAAGTGATGTCAGATTTTAGCATGGAGAATACAAGACAGGTTCTGAATTGAGTGAGAAGGGTTCTGTGATAACAGAAGTCACTAGAAGCTTCTAGAAGGCCTTATATAGAAAGAAAAGTCAAGAAAGCTAACTCTAACAGCTCCAAGGAACAAGGGGAAAGAGAATCCTCTCACTACTATAGACCACAATAATAGCCTTTCATTCTCTATTCAGTTTTATTTTTGTTATATTTTACTTATTTTATTCAGTTCAGTCTGTTTTAAGTGTATTATTCAAAAAAGCCATATAAAAGGAAATATTTTACTCACGTAAGTTTATGTTTAAAAACCACTTGGTTATCTGCATTTCCTATTAACAACGTCACATAATGAAAATCTGGTGCTGTTCTTTTGGTCTGAAGCTGTTCGAAGTTTCTTAGGAAGACTGTCACTAAGATTTCAGCTACTGTGTTACTATATCTTGAAATCTTAAAAAAAAAAGTCATGAAAATGTTAAAAGTAAAATAATCCTCATACTTGGCCTTCAGCATTGTGCAAAAGAAAGTTGAATTACTGTGACCTTGGCAGGAATTGGGGCATTGCCCAATAAATTAAATGTTAATATGGGTTCTTTTGTTCCAGCTGTTTTTAAAGAAAGATAATTTTTAAAAATTTAACAAAAGAGAATAATATACCTGTTCAACTTCAAGTTCATATTTTGGTAGATGTATCACTGTTTCTTTGATCTGGTTTCCAAAAGGGGGATGTCTATTTAAAATCTGAAAACATTAACGTTATTATATTTGATTAAAATGCTGAAAATCTTCGAAGCTGAACATTGTTCACAGTCTTAAGTTTTAATAGCATTTAGCACTTGTAAAACTACAAAATTTCAAAACATTCTGTACAAATTAGCATAGCGAAGGACAGTATTTTTAAGAGAAAAATATAAGTTATGTTTTGGATGGCATCCAAATAGCATTCAGAATAAATGAATAATAAATACCAACTCAAGTTCTCTAGCATTGATATCTTCTATTTTCTTAAAGGAAGTCAGACCTGCATTTACCATTGCATTTGACAATGAAACACCTATGGAAAATTAAACAACAGAAAATACATTTTAAACCAACTATTTTCAATAAAATCCTTTCTATCAACAATTAATACATATATGAAGGAAAAATGAGATAAAGCTTATTTTAATTTCGAAAAATTTTCAAGTGGGTGATTAAATTTATTACAAGATTATAACCAAACTTTTCTCTATTGTATTCTTTTTTGATGCAAAAATGTTTGGTTTCATTTTTCAGTAGAGGAGAGAGGCCGTTTTAGTTGCTAACGTGGCAAGTATTAGGAGGTCACAAATTAGTGCCTATGAGTGAGAAAAGGCAACAACACCATTTTTACTCTGAGGTAGGGATAGTCTAGGAGCTCAGAAGACGATGGTGCTGCTCCCCCAAAGGACCCGTGCTGAACGCGTCGCACCCAGAGCCGCTCTTTCTATCTCCATCTGCTTTTGTCTCCTCCCACTTTTAGTATATTCTCTTCCCTTTTCTCACTCATCCCTCCATCTCCTTCGCTTAACTAGGGAAAATGTATTTTCATTTATTGTATTTACGGCATACTGTGCTGTCAGCTGTAAAAGTAAACGAAAGGATTTAATAAAGTTCCTTTTCATTTTCGTTATCTTTAATGGATTCTCCTCCTTCTCCCCCTCCTCCTCTCTGGCTCAATGCAAGCCTCTAACCAGGAGGCTGAGAATGATGGAGATCAGGCCTTGTCCCAGCTCACAGAGTCAACAAACGGCACTTGAACTCGAGACTCCAGGCAAGCGGCAGCATCCTATCCCTGGTGAGAATGCTGATGGAACCAGACAACAAGATCTGATGCAACTGGGTATGGCCAAGAGGGCTCCGCTTTGCCACTAGGGTTAAAATAGGATTAAATTAACTGCAAAACGTCTTGGTTTGAAAAAAAGTAAAAAAGCACAAGTATTTTATTTAGTTTTTTCCAATTTTTTCCAAGTAACTTCAAATTACCAAAGGGTAAAGGAAAATTAGGTCACCACGAGGAAATTCGGGTATCTCCTTTAACCGAGTCTACATATATTGTTCTGGATTCTGACAAGGGTAATTGGGAAAGCATCGTTGACGTCAGTTCACACTTTTTAAACATGTCTTACCTACCGATTTTTTCCAGCTGCTTGGACACGTGCTGGGAGTTTTCCCAGACTTTCGCCCGAAAGCATTTAGCTAAAACCAAACTGTTCAGTAAGACTGCAAACTTCTTCTCTTGTGCGGCGGCCAGAGACTCCGACAGCCCTAAGGGAGAGAGGCAGCCATTTGTCACCAATTAGTCTTCCGGTTTAGCACAAAGTGGAGAGAAATGGGGTGAACCGTGCTCATACATTTTGTGATCCTCGTGCCACTTCGGAAAATCTTGGCCGTGTCCTGGGTCAAGGTGAAGTCCTGGAGCGGAAGGCATCCCAGGTGTGCCTGAATGAGACTGCGCGGCGGAGGGAGGAGGAGACTTTAAATGAATGGCAAGGAGTGACCCCTGGCCCTGCCGCCCAGCCCTTCCTGAGGCTCTCCCCCTCTCTTCCCAGACTCCCATTCGTTTCCCACCACTCCCTGCACACGGTGGGGCTCTCGGGTCCCTTCCTAACGCCTCCTCTCAGAAACCTCCTTTCCTCCCATGAGTTCGGGGCTTGGAGCCGAGGCCGCCACAGGCCACGGGGAAGGCCGGGCCTGGCATCTCGCTCCACCCAAGCTCTGCACATTTCCCACCTCCGCCCAGGATCGCCAGGGGCCACAGCCGCAGACACTGCAGACGGTGGGAGCCCGACCCCTGGCCCCGTCCGCCTCCGCGTCTCCGCCCCAATGAGCTGGACAGCGACTAGGCGAAGACATCTACTGCTCTCTGCGCAGAAAACCACATGTGGGATCATGGGGAGCCACGGGACGTGGCCACAAAACACCTGCAGGGCCAGCCCGTGAGGTCACTGGGAGACACCGGGACAAGGTGGACCTTGCAAAGCCTTAGCAAAGTGGGAGCGGGCCCCTTCCTCCGCGGCATTCCCCATGTCACCCCCACACCCATCATCTGACATCACCAGCCTACCCCTTCCTTCCTTCCTGTCCCAGATGAAGAGCCGGACCTTCCACTGACCAAGGCCAGCCCCTCTCCGCCGTGGAGCTCCCCCACCCCCCAACTTAGGCAGCAGGGGTCTGCCACAGTCGTATTCTCTCACTTTCTCACCCTGTCTCTTAACACCGTTCGTCTCTTTCGCTGTCTCTCACTCTTTCACCCTTTGTGTCCCCTTCTTCCTGTCTCTTTCACTCTCACTCTTCCTGTCTCTTCACTCTCTCTCACTGTCTCTTTTTTTCTCACTGTCTCATTCTCTTTCCCTGTTTGTCTCCCTGTCTCTTAGTCTCTTACTTTCTCTTCTTACTATTTTTTTATTCTCTGTCTCTGTCTCTCATCAATTGACTCCTTCCCTGGTGCCTACAAATATGATCATGTCTACCATATCCTTAAAAAAAAAATCTCAATTTTCCTAGCATCCTCACTAGATATCATTCTCTCACTTCTCAGTAAGTTCATTGAAAAGTCTCTGCTTCCTTTCATTTTACTTTCTTCTAAATCTACTGCAAAATGGCTTTTGATCTATCTAAATGTAAATAATAAATATAAAATATATAAATATAAAAATAAATATAAATAAATTCCTCTCCAAAAGCACCACTAGCCCTCACTCTTCATCCTTCTTAACCTCTTGTGGAACCTGGCACCAGTGGCTACCTCCTCCTCCTCCTCCTAGCTAGTGCTTGCCACCGAATCTGGCTTGCTTCTCTTCGTACCTGTCTGCTCCCTCTCAAGCTTCCTTTGCTGGATCTTCATCCTGTGGTACCCACTAACTTGTATCTCCCAAGATTCGGTCACGGGCCCTTTTCTCTCTCTCTCATTTGATGATCTCATAAAGTCTCCCTGGAGTCAATTACATTTATATTCAGTCCTATTCCCCCCACTGAGTTCCAGAGTCATAGCACCAACACCTACTATACAATTTGATGTGGATGCCCTATAAGCACTGCACACTCAACAGGTTCAAAACACAACTCATGATTTGTACCCCTAAACCTCCTTCTCTTCAACTCCTACAGGAAGCCTCTTTCTAGGCCCCAGTTGCTAGTGCCATCCTCTAAGGTTGCCGTGTACCTCCTCTGTGTGTATATACAGATTACACTCATGTGCATAGACACAGTTACATCCATATCATCTTCCTCATTAGAATGTAAGCTCTGGGAGCAAGTTTTACATTTTGCTTTTTCTTTGTAGCCTCAGTTCTGTGCCTGGCACAATGTAAGCACTTAATAAGTGCTTACTGATAGATTACCAGACATCTTACAAAATAATATCTGATGCTTTTGCCACATGGCAAAACCTACCCTATCTTTTGCCTCTCTAAGAGGTGCCATTGAGCAGCAACTTCCTTATCTCTTCAGATTTCGAGACTGTTATGATTTAGCGCCTCCAGAAATATGTACAGTTGTTCTTTATTGGTTGAGGATCTTATATTTAACTATCAAAAGTCATTAAAATTTGGAGATCTAAGAATCAAACAATTTTTGGGTACCTTCTGTCTCTTTTTCTGCCATTGCTATTATCACTACAGAGGTGGTAAGGGTTCAGATGGAACAGAGCTTTTTTTTAATATATCTGTGTTTCATGGTTGCTATGGACCAAAAAAAATCATGTGGCCAGATTGCTGGGGATGAGCTTCTCAGAAAAAACTCTCGGTAGGTTGCTGGAAGGATCCATGAAGCCTTTTCACTCCAGTATAACCTGCCACCGTCTCTATTCTGCTTTCTAAGTCTTCCCAGAACCTCCTGTCATCTCTGTATCATAATGAGGCACTGAAGGGTGAGGGATTTCTGCATTGAGCATGGGGCACAAGAAATGTGACATGGAGATCTACCACCCATGAGGTTTGCATGTGGAAGTGTGCCCTCCTAACAGGGAAATCAATATGCCTAAAACCAAACAGGACCATTGCCTTCCTTTTAGATTTCTTATTTCCTATTCCATTCAATGGTTCAGCCAAGAAAAGAAAAGAAAAATCTATGATGTTATCTATTCAATTTAAGATGCAAGCTATCTAACTGGTTAGAAGGAATCAGACTAAATGTGCTTGTCAGTTTCCAAAAAAGCTCAGAGATTGATAAACAAATTATCTTCTTGTTTAAACTAGAACAGCTAAGGCTTGCCCAGACCTGTCAAGTTCCTTAGGAGACTAGACTTAAAAGCTCCTCTGATTGGACTAAAAGCATTAGGAGGACAAAGAAGAAAAAAGGAACGGCCATATTTTACAATTTTGTTTATTTCTAGCATTGCAGCTGTGACAACAGCCAGAGACAATTTCTGTGATCTTCCAGATTGAGCAGACCTATCCAATTGGAAAACGAGTACTAATTAGCTGAAAATAAAACTCAGCTGTGATTCCTGAAGAGTTTAGCTTCAGGGCAAAGCTCCAAACCCTAAAGCAAGTGCTATGCAGAGGCAAGGGAAATAAATGTAGGGCAGAGGGATGTCCACAGCCCAACCTAAAGAAATCAATCATAGTAACTTACTAGTAAACCTCCCAGTGAGAATCTAAGTTTCACAAGCAATGTTGGAGGTAATAAATGATAATTTATATATACAAATATAAAAATATCATTATAAACTTCTTATAGAATTGCAGTTTGTGGCAATTTACTAACTGCTTTTGCTAAGCATTAAATACAAATGCAAAATGATTACAAGGTTGTATTCTTTGTCAATAAAGAACTTGACTGAAAAACAGGGTGCTGCTTTGAATTGCCCTATAAACAGCTTTTACAGGCAGTTGGGAAATATAGCAATCAGCGACCCAAAGATGCATCTAGTGGTTCCATCTAGTGGTTCAAAGATGCACTGCACATGCCTGTCAGTGGGCTGTGCCAAATACCGGGCAATATGGGTAAATATCACACTGAAAGTGAAAGTGAAATCAATGTTTCTCACATGGCAGCAATGTGGCAAGATGATGGAAGTGGAAAGTTGGGCACAGATTCATGAAAATCAGGAAAGAAGAATGAATTTTCTCTGGATTTTTTTTTCAAATTTGGAAAAAAATCAAAGGCAATTAAAAAATTCCTGAAGGAAATAAAGCTCTATTAAGGAAGAAATATGGTCCAATGACATACTTAAGATAGGTAAGAAATAGAAGACTTAGAAATGCATTTCAGGGTGGGGATTAAATACCCTGTTATAGACAGACTTTGAGTCCCTTCCTGTATGGGGATGTTCCTATTACATGGCAGCCTCCTCCAGTCTCACACTGGTAGTGTTATTCCTATTCTGTTTGGACCCTGACATACAGGTTCTTTCATCAGCTCTGAACTAGTTTACCTAAACAGGCCTGCAGCAAATCACTGCCCCTCATCCCTAGCCATCACAACCAAAGCTAAAGAGATTATAACTTCTTCAAGACCTTCTGGATTCAGAATAAACTGCATAAATAAAACATACCTTGCTTCTAGAAGATCAGTTAATTATATTTCAAAATATAAAATCAGGAATTTTAGAAAAGTTAACACCATTCCAGAACACTTTTATGATGAAGAAAACAGAGTTGAGGATGGGTTTTATGAGGCTTCTGGACTCTCTCATGGAAAAAGAAAAGAGTTGTAGGCCATGGTGACTGAAAATAAAATAAACACAGTCAAGAAAGCAGCTGATACAAAATGATATGAGTTCTTCAAGGCAAAAAAAAAAAAAAATGGCGGGGGTAACATTAAATCAACAGAGGAAGAGAAGTTGATCTGAGGGAGAATCATAGATATGATCAGAAGTTGTAACTAGAAATCCTGAAATTCAAAACCAGAAGGTAAGTTCTGTTTTGAAGAGTAATCAGGGTAAAATGCCAACACAAAGTTATCATGAAAAGGGCATAATAGAGCAGATGAAGTATCTAAGAGCCACAAAACCTATCAGGATGACCCAGGACAAGGTTCTTGATTCTACAAAATAAGAAGGACAATAGAAATTGTGTAGTGACCTTCATAAACTTCTTTTTTTACCCAGAGATTAGTAACAGCTATGTGTAACACCTATGATACCTAAAGACTTTTCACATCTTACAGCCAGTACTCATTTCTTAATAATTTATATGAGAACAGAGGATGCTACCAGAAGAAATTCAAAATGCCTTGCTACAAGGTATGAAGTATTAGGTAAGAAAGTGATGCCCAACTAATGGAATCAATACAGATCAAAGCATACTTTTTTTTAAAACTTTCTTTTTCCTGGGTTTTTATGTTGGTCTGTTTTCTTTTACAACATGGCTAATATGGAAATATCTTTTACATGACCATACACTTTAGCTTATATCAAATTGTTTGCCTTCTCAATGGGGAGGGGGAGAGTGCAAGGGAGAAAATTTGGAACTCAATTTTAAAAATAAATGTTGAAATTTGTTTTTATATGTTATTGGAGAAAAATAAAATATATTTTTTTAAATCAAGAAAGTGATGACTTCAGGAGCAGAGGCCATCTTTGTTATCATTTCGCAATTGAAGGCAGGTATTATCAAAGAGAAAGAAAGATTTTGAAAGTAGATCGTGGGTGAAAGGTGGAATCTAAAAACAAGATTTGGATTGCTGAAACATGTCTTAAAATAGAGGAATGATGAGCTTTTGACTAGGGAAGAGTATGCCTTTTCCAAAAGGAACAGAATTCCTTGATGGAACAGAGAAACAACACTGTATATTAAAAGGCTACACTTAATATGAGGAAATTCAGGAGCTGGAGGAGTGAACCATTCTTCAGAACATTTGGTTAAGAATCAATGGAAGAAGAAACAAATAATGTTGTCAGAGTCCTATACTAAATACCACCTGGACAGAAAGAGGAAATGGATGAGTTCAGAAAACAGATTTCTAGCCTATCACAAAAGAATAATATAGTAATTATGGAGGATTTCAACTATTCAAACATTTGCCTTAGCTCAGTCTCTGCAAAGAATAGAAAGGCTGATAATGTCTGACCAGCCTTCATTCTTGTTTCCTTTTTCAAAAAGGAGAGAAAGGAACAAGAAGAATTTTAATTGATCCAAGTGTGACCACTAAAGAGAGATAGAGGATCACAGTTTTAAGATGGAGGGAACCTGAAAGATAATCCAATCTAACTTTTACATTTTACAGATGAGAAAATACAGAAAGAAGATCAGGGAGATTTAGTGACTTGTCCACAGAAACACAAATTGTCATTTACAGGACTGCCTCCAGGCTCTCCGAGGTCCAACCCACGTTCCACACAGCTACCAAAGGGATCATTTGATCACACCATTCTACTACTAAGTAAACTCTACTTGTTCCCTATGACCCTTGGAACAAAAATAAAAACTCCTCTCTGGCTGTTACAGTCCTTCCAGCCTCTCTCAGTGTCCATCCCCTTCCTTGTTGTTCATTCTACATAACGCACCGTCTCCTGTGCCTTGCCTAGGTGCAGCCATGGAAGGCTCTTCATCTTTTCCTCTATAACTTTCCACGTGAAGCCTTTCATAATCCTCCCACCTGCTAATATGTGTCATTCACGAGCTCTTTGGCACAGTTTTTATATTTATTCTACCATTACACATGCTCCTCTTGCCTTCCCAGGGACAGCCTCACAGTGGGGGGTCACCATAAAAAGTGTGGAGCCACAAAATGAAAGAAGGTGGGACACCTTAGACACATCCTCCTTTAACCGCTCCCCAAGCTGCGAACATAATTAGTCACCAAGTCCTGTTTATGCTTTATTTATAATATCTCTCAGCTGTATCCATTTATTAAAAATAACAAAAATTTTCTTAGGAATTTGCTTCCATTATGTTACTCATTTATTGGCTACCAATTTAAAGTCAAAGGTTTAAAAAGTCCCAATCTTAGCCAACTAACTATGTTAATTTAAAGTATAAAAGCACCTGATTTCTTATCTTAATTTTACACACACAAAAACTAAAATAGGAAGTAACAGACCACATAACAATTTTTAGTTTATCAAGCTCCTTCTTAACAACAACAGTGAGGTAGACTGTACAAAAAATTATCATCCCCATTTTATGGATGAAAAAACTAAGCTCAAAGAGTAACTTATCCCAGAAAGAAGAGGGCAAGATTTTATTAACCAAGCTCTCATCTAATGACGGCTACCACAGTCCTGAGAGGTAGGCGCTATCTGTTTTACAGTTAAGAAAACTGAGGCAGGCAGAGACTGGATGATTTGTCCAAGGATCAGAAGCTGGTAAGTCTGACTAAGACAGCAAGCTCTGCCCTCTGAAGCTACAGGCAGCACATCAGAGCCACGGCTGAGCTGTCTATCTCCTGCTTCTCCTTAAGATCACTTTCTTCTACCTTCCGTGCACCTACTTTCAAGGTGTCCTTGTATTATTTATTGTATTATTTCATCATTATTATAGAAAACAAGTTCAAAGTAAGACCTACCATCCCCCCAATCACACAAATATAAATCAGAAACTATAATTATTTTAAAGAGTATAAATGACTATCATTACCAGTTAACTTTCATCTCTCTCGTTTTTATTCTTCCTTGCATTGGAAACCTGCATATAAACACATACGACAATACATTACTAATGTTCACTTTAATTAAATAAGAATATTTTGTTAAACAGATTTAATCTCTGTACCTGATAGTTATCTTGTTTGGGTCTTTATTTAAAGTATTCAATGTTTTCTTTTCATTTACTCTTAATTGTATATCTAGAAATTCTTTACAGCTGGCTATCATCGTGACCTATAAAATTCCAATATTAAAAACAGTCAATACACAGGCCAATTATGGTATTGCTTTGCTTCTTGCAGCTTTGGGACAGCTTTCTTGTTTCTCTACCATAGTTACAGACTTACTGCTTCTTTTTGTTTTTAAATGGATCTCTAGGTCTTTCCTCTTCTGTAATGAGTCTGCTAATGTACTCAATGACAGACTGTACAAGTGCTCTCCCCCTCATTCTCTCTCTGGAAGGCCAGACAGCAGCTTTCCATTTTTCCTCCCTATTCACTCAATTCCTCCAGGCATGCTGATCACAGCTGAGGGCGTAAACTTAAAAGTTCTTTATATCCCTTCCTTTGGGGGCCTAAAGCCTTCTTGACTTGCCCAAATCCTTAAGGTTTAGGAGCCAATTTTACTCACTGAACCTAAAGCTTCAACTGGGCCAAGACCTGCTACCAGTGTCCCCACTATCTTACTTTTTTAAACCAAAACCATATATAGAAATCTGAGAGAGAAATCAGGTATTCTCACTCTAAGTGCAGCAACCTTTCCACTCTAGCATGCCTCCTCCTGCGGCTAATTTTTCTCATTTTATGATCACTGATGCTTTTGGACTTATTAGAGATGCAGCTAAAATTTCTATACAAATCAGTTTCTTACTTGGCCAGTAAAACTATAACAACACAGCATAGTGAAAACAGAGCATAAATTATTTAAAGGAGAAAACAAGCTTTTCCTCCAACTTATTTTGCACAAATCCATTCACATTAGCTACAGCTAGAAGATACTCTTGGACTTTATTAGAAAATAATTTTTCCTAGAAAGTGATCTATGCAGAAATAACTTTTAGTGGTGGGTGATTGATTTTTTTGCTTATGGTTTTCTTCTTTCTTTATTATGAAAGGCATTTGAATTAAAATGGCAACTCTATACCTTCTCTCCATTAAATTATACTTCCTGCTATCTAATGACAGACTAATCCCATTTGTAACATAATTCTTTCCATAGTGAAGAAAGACTTAGGAGTTGTGCAGGATGATATAGGTATCTCTTTAAAAATATATATCCATATCCTTAAGAAGTCATAGAGAAGCAGTAAAGAAGGCTGCTGTGATTGCAAACACATAATCTCACCTCCACACTGCTCCTCCTTCTGTTTACAGCACACTGTGCCCCATCAACATTGGCTCCTTGACCAATTCACCTATCACCAGTTTGCCATTTTTGGCCCCCTTCTACTTCAAGCTATTATTGAAAGGCAGGGGCAAGAAGAAATAACATGCTCATTCATCCCACTGTAATAATGGCTTACTTAGAAGAGGAAAAACACATTTTCTTGCAAGAAAAGATTGCAGTGTTGATATACAGTAAATATTTTGTTTTTTTACCAAGAACTAAACTGAACAGAACAAAGAAAACAAAAGCTAATATTGTGCATAACTGTCTTGAATGGTTTTGTATCACATTAGTAGTCTTTTTTTATTGTTAAAATAAATTACCAGTTCCGATAAAGTTTCTGTTCCCTTAATTGTAGAAAATTTCTTCACTGTCTCAAATGTAATATAATACCACGCCATTAATCTTCCTGCTTCTGCCAAAAAAAAAAAAAAAAAAAAAAAAAGGAAAAAAAACTAAAGCATTTTGTTAAGCAGATAGAACAATGTGCCTTTTAAACAATTCAATAAGCATTCATTTAACACCTAGCAGATACCTACCAAAGCAAGACTAGGAGGACAAAGGAAGTAAAAAAACTATACTGTCCCCCAAGGTTCCCATCTTTTCCAGATCATCATCTAGCCCCTTCCTTATTAGTTAGAATTAAATTCAGAGTAGCAGTCCTATTTGCTTTATTATCAAACAGAAGAAGTTAAAGGTAGAATCCTGAAAGCCCCTCGAAAGCGTTTGGATGTAATCTTTAAAGACAATACTCAGGGTTCCTCAGTAATATTTCATGGAAAATGTAATGAACATGTATATATATATATATATATATAAGAAATATTTGTACATTCATGTATGTGTACACATATATGCATGTGTGTATATACATGTGTATATATATCTGTATATATATGTGTGTGTATGTATATGTGTGTATATACATATATATGTATATATATATGTATATACACAATATATTGGAGAGTTTTCTTTTACATATATATATGTAAAAGAAAACTCTCCAATATTGGAATAAGGAATCACTGGAAAAAGAGGATGCAGTCAGGAGGAGTTACAGACATCTGGATGTAAGACAGACACACATATCATCAACAAACCCTCTGGAGTTTGGTGAATAGGCAAAAAAAAAACCAAGCTGTCCTCAGGATGAGACTTGTTTATAGGTGCTACAGTGTTTGGGGAGGGAGGAAGAAATTTAGTCCCTGATACAGAAAGGGCCTGGATCTATAATTTTATTGGTATCGGGAGCATTCAGGGCAGATAGTCAGTGTGTGATAGAAGCAGGCCTGGAAATGCTGGATTTTTTGGTTCTCTATCCATTAGACCACAGTATCTTGATAGTGTGTTTGATAACTTCTTGATGGGCTCATTAATGATTAATTATTAATACTCCAGCAAAGACAGAGGAGGTAGCAATAAGATGTAGGTAAGATGAGAGGAAAGGAATGGAGAAGAAAAAAAGCACAAAAAGAAAGCTTCAGAACATTTCAGATAAGCCCCAGCTTCACAGCTCCAGAAAAATCAGTGTGGTTTTTTTTTGTTTTTTTTTTATGTATAGGAAGTGTTTCTAGGGAGAGCTTTAAAGGATTATTAATTTGCCTTGAGACTCAGGAAGTATGAGTGCAGGAGTGACCTTCTGGAGGTGATCCAATTTAGGTATGCTACAGGGACCACCTAGACTCCCTACTAGAGATACAAGGTTGAGAGAAAAGCCTCTCAGTGGATTGGCTTCACGGAGGGTAAAAAATGGTTCCTTAATAATCTAAAAGAGATAACAAAGGAAAAAAAAATCAGGAAAAAAATTTGTAGGGAGAAAGGAACAAGCATTTATTAATGAGCTGGAGAAAGAAATGACAAACCATTTCAGTATCTTTGCAAGAAGACTCCAAATGAGGTTACCCAAAGCCAGATGAGACTGAAATGAATGAACTGGTGTTCATTCTATGTGCTATGCTAGCACACTGTGTGCTAGGACTACTACATGTCAGGCCCTGAGCTAAGTAGTTTACAGATATGATCACACTGGATTCTGATAACAGCCTTGAGGAAATTGAGGCAGACAACAGTTAAGTGACTTTCCCAGGGTCCTGATGCTAGTGTGTGTCTGGGGAAAGATGTAAACTCCAGGCCTACAACGCTATCCATTTCACCACCCCACTGCTTCGGTGCAGAAGAGAATCAAAAGGAATCTGGCAAATGGAAAAGTATGACATTGTTAAAAGAATAAAAGAAGAAATGATAGCTGTATTGCACATTTAAAGTTCCTCCTATAGGAAGTGATTTTAGAACTGAAGCACAAACATTTCATAGTCCATCAATAACAAAAGGAAATTTGACATTCCAAGTCAAAAGCTGAAGGACCTGAAGGTCATAACTTTGGAAATGGGCAGGTCATGGAGAAATAGGCATTTACCAGCTGACTACTTGAATGATATTTCAAAAAGATCTTGTTTATATAACAACACAGGGATGGGCACTGATAAAGGAAGGCCTTCATCTACAAAGACAAAGAAAAGTTGCTTTACAAGAAGAAATTAACCTATTTCTAAGCAAGCAAGCTTTAAATTGAAATTTGAGGGGGAGGCAAAAAATGTGTGAGTATTGTAAAATAGGATGGTATGGAGAATAACAAATGAGAGAAGGAAGCATCCTATCAGAAAAGAAATTCAGCAATTCTCAGGTAGAAATAACAGGTAAGCAGATCAGGAACATTATTTATGGCACCAGATGATTATAAGCTATAAGGCACTGGATGAACTTGAAATTTTATCTCAAGGTAAATACAATCACACATCAAGGCTGGGCCCAACCATAGTCCCAGAAGGCCAACTATGAAGCATGCTACTCACCTCTTAAAAGAAAGATAATGGAATCAATGGATTCAGAATGGGACATACACTTTTGGACGTGACTAATGTAAGGATTTGTTTTGTTTGACTAGGCATATTTGTTACAAAGGTTTTGTTTTCTTTTCCCATTGGGGAAGTTTAGAAGAGGAAGAAATTAAATGCTTGCTAGTTGGAAAATAAAGTCACAAGACTTGGTGGAATGGGACTCAATATTAGAACATAATGATGGAACAGTAAACAAAAGAAACATTTAATAGTCTTAATAGTGGATATTTACATATGGATATATTGTAATTTATACTTATTAAATCCTCACAACAATAAAAAATGAGTGGGAATAGCATTCTAAATTTAAAAAGTATGCCAGAATCATGGGAAAGTGGTGCAATGAAAGGTTTCTTAGGGATGAATTCTCCCCTCACCACATCAAATGATACAAGAGTTACAAAATACAGAAAATCCAGCAATGATGAGAAGGAAAGATAACTGAAAACCAACTTAATTTGCTTTTGTCTTCTCTTCTAAGGGCAAAAAATGCCTAACAAGGAGTTGATCCCCAAAATAAGGTGATAGTAAAAGAGCACCTACCTTCCCTTGATAAATTTAAATTAATTTTTCAAAAATTATGATTTTAAAAATATACCTATTCAAGATAAAATATATTTTCTAGTTTAAATAAGATATCTTAACCTGCTCATGAAAACATTACTTTTACTTACTTGGAACTTGGAAAAATTAAATAAAAGTTAGTACTTTGGCTTTTTGAATTGTAGCTAAATCACAAATGAGATTCTGTGTTTAATTACTGAAGAGGTAATTATCTATTGCTATCTTTTATAGTTCTTTGAATATGTATTTTGTTCTAACCCTAATGGTAGAGCACAGAACTATTGGCCATGCTTGCTTGACTACAGCAAATCAAGTTCCATTTATTAATAGATGGGAACACTGAGCAAATTATTCATCTCCTGCACTGAATTTTTTAAAAACATCTGTCCCACAAAAGAGTTGTGAATCAAATGCTTTTCAAAACATAAAATACCATATAAATAAATGATTTAGTATTATCTTTTTTGGGATTCCTGTATACAAAAGATTATATGTAAGTGACGAATATAGCAGTAAATTCATTTTCCCTGATACTCAGAATAACAACTTCCATTAAAATAATGGTGGGGTGGGTTTTTTTTTCCTTTTGATACAGTTAGCAAAAATCTTCAAAAACATGGTATTACATATTTAAGTACTGAAAGAACTGATGAATTTGATTGCTGAGTGACTGTCAGTGATATCTAAAAGATTTAAAAAAAAAAATAGGAGCTGTACCACAGCACCAGATAAAGGCACACGGTGCCCCTATTTTCAGAAAAAAAAAAAGAGGACATCGTGTCTAAGAATAAAGAGATGATGTCTTCTGCCTTGGTAATACCTCATCTGCAATACTCTCTTCTGGTGTCATAGTTTTCAGAAGGATATTGCTAACCTGCAGACAATCAGGATAGTAAAGGCCCTTAAGTCCATGTTGCCTAAATATCAGCTGAAGGAACTGAGCTTGTTTATCTTAGAAAAGACCCAGGGGAAGAAGGATAGCTGTAATTAAGTATCTGAAGGGTTATATTTCAGAAGAATAATTAGGCCTGTTCTTTATGGGACAAGAAAGCAAAACCAGAAGCAGAATGGAAAATGCCAAGAAAGGGAATGGGCTATCTAGAAGGAGGACTCCCTTCCATACTCTAAACTGATGTTGCATCATTTGTCAGTCAGTCACATTATAGTAGAAATTAGTTTTATGTATAGATCCCTTCCAACTCTGAAATTTTGTGACCCACCCATGACTAATCTCAGAAGTAAAATCAAAAGGAAATCAAAGGGAAAAGATGGTCTATATTATCCCAAACGGTAGAGAACATTAACTGGCACACATAAACAGCATGCTTTGCAAAGCTGAGCCTGTCAAAGAAAATAAGTGGATATCTAGTAAATGGGAAAATTCTGAATCAACCCTTAAATAAGAAGCCAGGGATGAGTATAACATTCAACAAAGCAATATCCCAAGGCCAAAGAGAAGAAAAATAAACATTTTCAAATTAAAGAAAGGTTGAGTTTTTTTCATGTGGCTAGACACAGGCAAAGCCATAAATTTTGGCTGTGGGAGTATTTGTTTGTTACTTTATTCTTTAAAAAAAAATAAATCTGGCATTGAGTGACAGTGAAAAGAAAAATAAAATATCAAAAGATTAAAATGTCTAATAGACAATTACATAAGTAAAAGGCAAAGTGGGAAAAAAATCAGAAGGGATAGAAGTAAAGCAGCATTTTGAAAGGAAAATTATATCCCCTCCTTAGTAAATCAATATTTTTAGGTAGAAAAAGAACATAGAGGGAAGTTTCCCAGTGTGACAGGAAGGTGACCCAAGGAATGACTGGTCTGGACTCAGGAAGAGAGATAAAGAGACTTTCAATTTCCCTCTTGCATTCAGAGAAGAGCAAGGAGAGATCACTTCTGGGCAGGGAGAGGGCCACAAAAAACTGATGGGATCCCAGTGTGAAACGTGCCAAAAAGAAAGCAAGGGGGAGTCTGGGGGTGGAGAGGCAACTCTGCCTGCCAAGGGGGATTGTGGGCACACTTTGAAGATCTACTTCCATAAGATAGAGTAAATCCCTTTACTTTACTTTACTTTACTTTAGTTTACTTTGCTAGAGTAAATCCCTACTGGAGGGAAAGAAGTGGTTGGGTATCAGGAAGGCTTGGACTCAAAGAAAAGTTGGTAGGACATCAAGGGGATAAGTTCTGACATAGGACTAGGCCTTCTAGACTAGGGTTATGAATTTCCACTGTACCTTGGTGGCTCTGAAAGTTAATATTCTTGGGAGGAGATTACAGAGAATTCTAAAAAAAAGGAATAAATGAAAATGACATTTATTACAAATTAGTATGATTGGAACAGAAGGATGAAGAGGGAGCAAGTAGGAGTAAGCAGTGTGCTCTATCTGCCTGGAAAAGTAAAGGATTCATAAAAAATAAAAGAATTAGATAGAATGATACAATATGCTTAAATTCAAGAAAAATGAAAATGGGTTGGGTTTCAGGAAGTACATGTAACTAGAAGAACAGGCTCAGATGAACAGAGAAAAACAGTAGAGAATAACTGTGAGCAAAAAGAAACAAACAAGAAAAGAATAAAAAGTCAGAATTCTGAATATAAAATGTATTAGAGATAAATGTGTTCACCAACTGCACAAGTATAAAATGGGACAGATGTGGCTAGCCAAGTGCAAACTCAATCTGACTCAAAATTGTGACATGGCAGCCAAGATACTACTGTCACCTTTGGCCATACAGTAAGAGAAAGCAGAATACCCCAAATGATCAAAGTAACAGTCTTACCGTATTCTGTCTTGTCTGACCATATCTGAAGTAAATACTCAACATTACAACAACTAATATTTATAGTATCTTCATTTTAAGGACATCAAAAATCCAGTGTTTATTCAGAGGATGATGACCTGGATGGTGGAGGAGCTATAGACCATATTATATGAGAATCCATTGAAAAGAACAGTAATATTGAATCTGAAGATAGCCTAAGTACTGTCATATGGGAAAAGAAGTAGACTTGTTTTGCATTCTGGATCAAAAAGAAATAGGATTCGTGCATAGAAGTTCCAAACATTTAGGTCTGATGTGTAGAAAAACTTCCTAAGATTAGAGCTGTCCAAAGGTGGAACAATTTGTCATAAGAGGTGATAGCTTCAAGTAAAGACAGATAACTATTTATAGAAATACTGTTGAGAGATTGCTCTAAACTCTAAATTTCCCTTCAATTCAGAAATTCTGTGATAGGGAACAAAAGCAGCAGTCCATTCTAAGGCTTGGGTAATTCCAGTTTGCACACGAATACCAGACAGAAGAGATGGCAGAGGTAGTAGGGAACCTTAAAACTGTAAATCTGCCATTCAACTGATGGTTTTCATCAGTTTTGTCAACAGGCCCAAATCTACCCTATGCATGGGATCTATACCACCACAAGGAGAATTGAGAGCATAATACCAGGTGAAATTGGCTTAATTAATCTCTAGTTTTGTCTTCAGGTAATATTGATTAAAAATTTACATTAATGGATAGAATGCCCCAGAGAAAATTCTAGGTCATATATGAAATGTATATTTGTCTATTCTTGTAAATATGTCAAGGCATAAAAGCGATAGAACAAATAATGATAAAGTAAGTAAATATTACCAGTTGATTTGAAATTAACACCTTCATCCATCTTTATCAAGTCGACAGAAGATAAATCATTCAAATTCTTCAAACACAATTCTGTTGAGGTACAGATAAAGCAAGTATCGAAATAAAATTTTAGCAATATATAAAAATACATATGAAATTTAATATTACATTCAATAAAGTTGTGATACTATATTTTGAAGTGGAGAAACCATTTAAATACAAAAAAAAATTTATTAATGCTATTACTACTATTAGGTGACACTTATGTAGTTCTTTAAGGCTTACAATGGATTTCACATGTTTTATCATTTGAGCTTCATGGCCCTGGAAGTTGTGTTATTATTTCCTCAGTTTTATAAATAAGGAAACTGAAGGGGACAGAGTATAAGTGATATACCCAGAGTCACATATTTTAAAAAGTGTCTATGGCAGGATTTAAAATCAGATCTTACTCATTCCAAGTGCAGTCTATATACTTGACCACTTTGCTGCCCAATTACTTTTTTTAATCTGAAAAATGAGAGGATTAAACTAGATGATCTCTTATAGATCTTGCAGGTATGAAATGGTTAGATTCTATGTAATTCAGGAGGAAATGCCAAATTATGTACCACATGTGTATTTTTAAATTTTGACAAATAAATTGACATAAAACTGACAGAATACATGATTAAAAGTATTACAGATCTATAGATAACTGCAATTTAGTTGCCATGGTAATGACAACTGTGAATTCTATGACCAGCATTTCACTAGCAGGGTATTATACTTGGTATCCACCATTTTTTATTGTAATCTTATTAATACAACTCTTCTCTTTGCTTACATCGTTACAGATTTAAGGGGCTCTACTTAAAATGTGTTTGATTTTTTTAACCAAAATTTTTGTTTGATACTGTGCACAGTATCCAGATTTAAAAAAAAAAACAATATATTATTGCAGATAGGCAGAGATGGATTCTCACATGGAAAATGTTCAATTTAGAAACATTTCAAATCCCTAAGTTCTGTCTTACAAGGGAGATTCCCAATGTTGTTATAATATAATATATACAATATAAAATATAATATTTACATGTTATCCTATAACATGTAAATAATAATGTAGAGAAAAAATAATTCTGCACTGGACACAAAAAAGAAATATGCAACTGAAACATTAAAAATGAAAACTGTCCATCTTTGAAATAGCAAATAACAAAAGGAGAAAAGCTGAATCCCCAACACTGTTACCGACAAGTCAAAGGAACAAATTTTAAATATACTTGTGAAAAGACAAATATCATTGCTAAACGATGTCCAGATTTTTTTAAAATGCATATCTTCACTTCAAAAAGGGCCCACATGTGACTGTGCCTGAGGATCACGTGAGAAGAGGCTAAGAGACTCAAGAAGCAGCACTGAGCTGGGCATTAGGGTGGCATCCCGGGTTCCACTCCCAGTTCTGCTCCTCGGGCCACTTCTGGGAGTCTCAGAGGCTTTACTTAGACAAAAAAGGGCTTAGATTAAATGCTTCCAAGACTCTAAAACACTACGATGGTTTTCACTTGTCAGCCTGCCTTATCTGTCCCCACCCTCTCATTCCCTAGACCCAAGTTCCCTTCCTTGACCACCACTGACTAAGCTCCTTGAGAATAGCTCTGTTGTCCTCATATAACATCTGTATCTCCAGCATTTGCACAATGCCTGAAATACTGTAAGCACTTAATAAATGCTCATTCAGTCATTTGTTATCCAAACTCTAGCTTTGCTCTACTTTTCTTTTCCCCAATTAATCCTCCCAACTTCAACTAAGTTGTATATGAATTAGTAACGAAATTCAAATAATACTGGAAATGCACTGGAAAAGAACATGAAGATGGAAGTTAAGTCCTTTTCATATTTCAATAAACTACATTCTCTTGTTAGTCAATTGAAGTTCATTCATTAACAATGACTAAAAATCCACCATTTCCCCCCCTGAGGCAATTGGAGTTAAGTGACTTGCCCAGGGTCACAGAACTAGGAAATATTAATTGCCTGAGGACAGATTCTAACTCAGGTCCTCCTGACTTCAGAGCTGGTGCTCTATCTACTGCACCCCAAAAACACCATTTTTGCTAGATGCTGGGGAGACAAAGATAAAAAAAATGTATGTTCTTTGCCCTGAAGAATTTATACTCTACTTAACAAGAACAAGACAAGGGAAATGGGATGGAGGAGGAACCAGTCAGAACTTCCTCCTCACATGGGGCACCAGGACATCCTTCTCAACTAGCTAGATTTTCTCATGTTTGAGCTACCTTAGCTACAAAATCATAAGGCTATACTATAGTAACTATTTTCAATAAAGGAAAAGGCTATTAAAAACAAGGCATTAAACAAATTAAAATGGTCCCAGGTAAACTGTGACTATATAACAACTACATTAAGGAAAAATCTGATATACACAGCACTTTATGAGGCAACACTTACATTTTACATATTGTACAATATATTTAATTTCCATTCTCAGAAGCTTTATGTACTTAAAAATTTTTCCTTATTTCTAACACCGTATTTTTATTTGCCATATGTATATTGTATATAAGTGTCTAGCCAGAATGAACACAAATTAAAGTTGCCTATTTATTCTTAAGAGCATGAAACAATTTCATATATTGGCTAAAATAAAAGGAATAGTTCTCTTGATAGTAACATAATTGCATAAGTACTTCTTGGTTGATAACTGGAATATGATACATATTTGTGATTTGAACATATGGGGAAAAGGAATCATTATTATTGGTATGTATTTAAAAGAAAAATCAAATTATCAAAAATAAAGGTATTGGCCACCTTTACCAGCCAGATTTTGAAAAATGTAAATTTTACATAAGAATTTTTTTTAATTGTATAGCTCATTTAGAAAAGGCACATGAACAAAGCTTTATTTATATTTAGAAAGAGGGATTCTTAAATGTAAAGATATATGATCACTATTAATTTAAAGAGAAAATAATAACCTTTGCAAGTAATTCATGGTTTTATACATTTTGGACTACAGTAATGAATTACGGCAGCCTTAGAGTCCAGCTTTCAAGTCATACTCATTCTGTGACCCTGGGAAAGTTACCTAAGTTCCTAATGCCTAAAGCAGCTCTTTAAAGCCATAAGTTAGGGGACAGTGACCCCACCCCCTTGGCAATTAAGTTTCTTCCAATGGATATCTATGCCCTGATGAAATTACCCTGTCCATAAAATTTCACAGAATGTATTTTTCTTTAAAAAGACAAAATTACATGGAACAATCTCCTGGTCTTCCAACTGTCCAACTCTATAGCCCTATTTGGGATTTTCTTGGCAGAGATACTAGAGTAGTCTGCCATTTCCTTTTCCCTCTTATTTTACAGATAAGGAAACTGAGGCAGACAGCATTAAGGGTCACACAGCTAGTCTCTGAGACCAGTTGAGTCTTCCTGATATCAGGTCTGATACTGTTTCCACTGTACCATATTGTTCAAACCAACCATAAACTAACCTTGTAATTTGGATTCAATTCCCTTTTTGTCCAATCCCGAGGAAAAATCTGCAAGTGGCAAAGGAAGGATTAAAAGATAAAATATAGTATCTTAATTTCTTTTTCCCAAGAGTTAAGATTATAATGCAGTTAACTATGAAAAAATAGGTTTATTTAATAAGTTTATTATGTGACAAAGAATATGTGCAACCTTAATGAATGTAACCAAGGCTTAAATTTAAAGAAAAATATACAGTTATATGATATCTTTAATGGGACATAATTTTCTTTTGGAATTTGATCAGAGGATTGAAAATTAGAAGCAACCTAAGAAATCTTTTATTTCATGATTGTGTCTAAGAAACAGTCCTAGCAGGCTAAGCAACCTAAGACAAACAGGCAGTGAGTACTAGAGGAAGGTTAAAACCCAAACCTTCTGATTTCATATTCAGGGATCTACCTACTACACCCATTCTTTCTTTTTGATGATCTATTTTTCTTTGCAGCTTTTACTAAAATATAAACAATAACTTTTTATTCCTTAATTTTAAAAGAAAATATGCAATACTTAAAATTTACATTAGAAATATTATGATCTAGTTTTTCAAATATCATAAAATAATAATTCTACTGGAAACTCTACTATTGTCTTTGGATGGCTCATCTTGATGTGGAAGTAGCACTGAGCTGTCTTAAAAAACCTATGATTGAGAATGAGGTGATAATAAAGCAATTCAATTATTTTAAGATAGAGCCACTGGCATCGAGAGAGAACTATAAGAGTGAATTCGATCAAAGCAGAGTATTAATCTTTTTTGTGGTTTGCCTGTTTCTTTCCTTTTACATGTTTTTTCCTCTTTTGATTTGAATTTTCTTGCACAACATAATGAATGTGGAACTATGTTTAAAACAATTGCACATGTTTAACTGATACTGAATTGCTTGCTGTCTAGGGAAAGGGGGTTGGCAGGAGGGAGGAGGGAGGAAGAAAAATTTGGAAGATTTTGCAAAGGTGAATGTTGAATGTTGAAAACTATCTTTGCATGTATTTGGAAAAATAAAAAGATATTAAATAAAAAATAAATTCACTTAAAAGTAAAAAAAGAAAGAGAGAAGAGTAAAAAACCCATATTTTGATCACTCCTCTTTCATCCCCTGCTTCCTACCACGACCAAAACATACACACATTGGAAAAGCCTCAAGTATAGGCCCATTGATTATGTGAACCTCCTAGTGTGGAACGGCTCAGCATCAGCTTATGAATTTTTCAGCCAGAGTAACCTGCAAAGACTAAAGGTAGACAGAATGCCCACACTAATAAAATCATGGATCCTGAAGCACTGAAAGTACCTTAAGATGTCTCACTAGGTTCTTCTTTATTACAGGATCCTCAGAGGTAATCTAGACTCCAGAAAGGTTGGACCAGAAAGGGGCCTCCCCAAATGGAGAGATTTAACATACAGATTCAGAAACAGATGATGTGTCTGTAGTCTGGCTCTGTTTTGATCATGACTTTCTGGTAGTCCAGTAATTCTTATATTATCTCTCCTCAATCTAGTTACCAAGTCAGTTGTTTTTCTGATCAGATAGTTCACTTTTTTCCTACTATTTCACTCTTTTGACTTTATTTTTTCCTGTCTCATAGAGTCAATTGCTTTCACTTGGCCAATTCTGCTTGTTAAGGAGTTCTTTTCTTCAGTAAATCTTTGTACCCTTTTTATCATTAGGAGGTCAATTTTGGGTTTTAAGGTGTTATTTTCTTCAGTATTTTTTTCTGTCTTTTACTACTTTTATTTTTATGATTTTTCTGGCATCTCGGGTTTTTTTTTTTTCCAATTTTCCCAATTCTTATCTCTCTCTTTTACTCTTCCAGTTGGCCTTGAATTCAATTAACATTTTTATGAGGCTCTGCAAATAGCTGTATTTACACTGTTTACTACTTCTGAGTTTATATCTTCATATTCCCTGTTACCATGATAGTTTTTTATGATCAAGCTTTTGGGTTTTTTTTTGGGGGGGGGGTCAGTTTGCTCATTTTTCTAGCCTATTTCTTTTTTCTTTTTTTTCTTTTCTTTTCTTTCTTTCTTTTTTTTTTTTTTTTTTTTGAGGCTGGGGTTAAGTGACTTGCCCAGGGTCACACAGCTAGGAAGTGTTAAGTATCTGAGACCACATTTGAACTCAGGTCCTTCTGAATTCAAGGCTGTTGCTCTACCCACTGCGCCACGTAGCTGCCCCCTAGCCTATTTCTTGATATTTATATTAGAGTTGGGCTGTGCTCATCTTAGGGTGGGAAGGCAATGTCTCAAGCTTCAAACTTTTTACATGCTGCTACTTTCTGAGCTAGTTCTTGGGAAGGGAATATGGTCCACAAATTTTTGATGCTTCCAAGATGGCATGATCTGGGGAAAGGTGGGGTCACTGCTCTCCTGTACCATACTGCTCCCCTGAAATCATATGTATTCATGTTCTTCTTCCCCTTGGAACTGTGACCAGGGCCCCTGTTCACTTGTAACTAACCACAAAAAACTCCTTTGTGTCTTGGAATTGTGACCTAGAACTGTGTGTGACAAGAGTTGCTAAAAATGTTAGCTGTACCCAATGCCAGCAAAGGGTCCCATCATCTCTTTGTGGCCAGTTGGCTGACACTACTCTCCCTTACTGTCTCTGGGCAGAGAGCTCCTGAAGCTGCTGCTATTGCTTTTGTAGCCATCTCCAAAGCTTACTGCTGATGCTGCCCCTCTGTGCTCCAGGCCAGAACCCACTTCAATGTCACACCCATCCTGCTGACTTACTAAGTTGTTTAAGCCAGAGTAACCTTTTTTTGTTCTCCATTCAAAATTTGACTTGATGAATTAATTTAAAGTCATTTAAGGGGAAATGTTGCTGCTTATACTCCAGCATATTGGCTCTGTCACAAAAACTCATGAAGTAGACAAAGTCCAAGATGATTTTCCATCCAATTATCTTCATAATAAACCTACTCTAGTGATAATTCTGTGACATCTTGCATTCTCATGAAATGCTCACTCGTCTCATCCTTGGAAGTCTTATGTCTCTTATTGGACTTGGATAATTACAGATATTTATGTAAGTAAATTATCTCTTCCTCCCAGGCTCATGTGCCCTTAAGGCAAAGCCAGTTGCTTATCCTTTGTGGGAAGTGTCAGAACCTGTGTGATCTGGGCATGCATGTCCCATCACTATTCTGGGACTTCGAGTCCTCATCTATAAAGTTAAAGAACTAGACAAGATGAATTCTAATATCCCTGGAGGTCTTATGATTTGTGTCATCTATAGTACTTAGCACAATACCTAACGCAACAATCAATGTGTGGGTTCCCAATAAATGTTCGAAGAATGAATGGATATGTGGCTGTTTGCTTTATTTGGAAAGCTGGACTTTTTACATTCAAACAGCAAATTTCACATTTTCTAAGAATGTGGTAGTCCATAATAGTCCACAAGATCTATATTAGCACAGGCTGATATTCAGCAAACAAATATTTTCATTTTAATCCATTTACTATGTGAAAGAATATTCTAGTAGTCATTAAATATAAAATAAAACCAAGTATCAACAGTAAACATACACTGATAAAAATATGATATGCATAAGTTTTTATGTAATACATTAGCTGAAAAACTAGCATCCATAAAATTGAAATTCCATGATTTTTCTGAATACAAAGAAAAAACATGAGAATGTTAAAAGATGTTCCTTTTAATGACATTTAATAACATTAAAGTTGGATTTTTTTCCTAAAAAAGTCTATATTCCTTTTTTAATGTTGTTATTTCAAACATGATTTGAAAGAACTAAATAAGGAAAACTAGGTAATACAAACTTCTTTATCATCTTGCAATTGCCATTATTCCCAAATGTGTATAATGTATAAATACTATAAAAACTCTTCTCTATAGTAGAAACTCTATAATAGTAATTTAAAACTTATAGCTATAATTATTTATTAATTTGATTATAGTAACGAACCATAATAAGCTGGATTTTTCAAGGCTCTGATGTAAAGCAAGGTTGAACGTATCCATTCCAAAGCTACACTGACATCTGTGATGGTATACAGTACTATTTCTGCATTTAAATGTTCAATTAGGTGCCTGTGCAAACTAAGTAAAAAGATAAACTATCCATTAACAACACAAGTTACAGAGACAAAACTTCTATTTTAATGTTAACAATTACAATGTACTCATTACTGTCACTTCAATGATAGTTCATAATAAAAGGCCAAAATTAATTATTAAGAGTGAAGAGTCTGCTCAAGTTCAATAACTGGGGAATTCTGCTTTCCTGTATGGACTAGAAGGCATATTGTTATAAGGGGAAAATCCAGAGTAATAATAAACAAAAACAAAAAACTTGGATTTACACCAGATCTTCTGCTAGTAAGTCAAAAATGATATGTAATTTTTTTTTAAAAATCTTGCAAATAGTTAGAGAAATGAAGAAAATAAATCTTTTTTCTCTTTTAGTGGCTATGTCTATGATATCCTATGAGGAACAACTGAAGAGTGGGGGGAAATACTTCTCAGTGAAATTACTGGCCTATACTTGCTACCAAATTACTAGGAGAACACATGGATTTTCCATTTGGTTGTTCTACTAAATTAAATAGGGAATTGTCAAAACCTCTTAAAAGTCTTTTTGTAATGTGAATAAACTTAGTTAATTCTCAAAAACTTGACAATTTTCTTTATTCAAAACAAAATTATAGTTAAACTTAAGTGAGGAGAAAGAAAGCAACTTTCAATATGACTATCTTTTGAAAATCTGTTTATCTCCGCCATACCTGCTCTCAATGGTATCGGTGCCAGTTAGCATCTGCATATATTTCTCCCTTGTACTTAACCTAGTCATGATAACTGCAGTGGCCGTAGTGTCAAACTGCAAAAGACCCAGAGATGCACCAGAAAATCCTCATATTAACCCTCAAGCAGCAGGATTCTAAAAACAACCTGATCTTACTTCAGTTAGTCCTATATGCTGGGTAATCCCAGCAAATCGTTTATGTATGGTCCACTTTTAAAACTCTTTTTATCTTTATACAAAGGCTGTGTACTCTCTGAATGGAAGGTGACTATGATCAAAACACATGCGTAGGTAGGGAATAACATAAACCTTATGAGCTTCAATATAGTTGTACAGTTCAAATGCCTGAGCTTCAAGGAAAAGCAGCAAACTAAATGCTGCCATAATTCCTTGTAAAACAAAGTATTTTTTCCTAATGTTAAAAGATCTACTTTTATTTCTCATTCTACCATGAGAATCTCTTACTACTGCCACTATTCCTTAATTTAGATAAGGAAAGAAGAAAAAGGGAACCTAGGATTATCGTGTGCTTTTAGGAAACAAACAGGTAAATTTGGAAACAACTAGATTGAAAGCACTTTAAAAAATATCCAATCTTACCTTAATCCATATATTCTAAATTAAATTTGCCAAACAATAACATGACAAATACTCTATGAACAATCTAAAAATCTAATCTTTTAAGTCTTTTGTACACTGAAAAATAAGCAGAGCTAAATTTTATTTAAAATAGCATAAATAAACAGAATCACTTACTTGAGGACGACCAGCCCTACCGATCATTTGCAGAATATCTGTTTCACTGTACTCTTCAAACATTCCTCCAACATAGTGCATTGTAGATTTTATAACTACTAAATGGGCCGGCAAATTCACTCCCATAGCTAAAGTACTGGTCGTAACTGTATCAAATTAAGGTATGATAATTTCATCACAATATAATTTGGATATTTAGGAAGGCATTTCAAATTTATAAAATTGTACAAATCAAAAAAGTTAGAGATTAAACTGTAACTTTTCAAGTTTTCATTATAAGATTCTAAAACATCAGTTTCACTAAGCTCTCCAAAAAAGATTACATATGCTATCACTATATTTTTAAGGGTCAAATGCATTGTAGAAAAGAATAGCTTTGGATGGCAGTGTGGAGGTACGGTCACAATTGTCATTCTAGGAGGTACTTCTCCCTAGGAAGTGAAGGAAAGTATGTGTGGATTTAACTTTGATATATGAGCATTTATGTAGAAATAATGTAGAAGAAAAGAGAGAAAAAAGTAAAAGGAAATTTCTTTCTTGTTAGAACTGTCTTAACTATTATTTTATGAAGAAATACTGTAAAAGAATTTTATGAAGAGTCTGTGAGAAACTTACATTTTACAGATATATTCTAGAAAGACTATTACTTATGACAGCTAGAGAAGACAAAGGAAAAAAAACTAAAATAATTTTTTCCTGAGAAATTAAATTTAATTCATCTTGAGAAAAAAACATGAAAAAGACTCAAGAGATGTTATTTGGTATCTGAAGTGAACTGAACAGCAAAATTATGTTTGCAGAAGTGAAAACAAATCATCTCTCATTGTAGTAAGAGTATGGGTTATTTCCTACTGATCCTTCACAATAAAAATACTGTAAATAATTATGTATATGTTTATTTTATCACTAATTTCACTGTTAAGTTATATATTTAATAACTTTAACATTTACTTAATTCTAAGGTATTCAATAGAGATAGATAAGTAAATTGTACTGGAAAAAGTTTTTCCAGTTTAATAAATAAATAATATTTGGAAATTGTAGTGGGGACTATTTAATTAGTGAAATATAACTTTCAATTTTATTATTTAATTTTAAAAATCCAACCACAATCCTATATTGCCTTAGTGCAATATAGAAAGGAATCAAGTGGCAGCATTACATGTAACCTATAAATGAGATTGGCCAACATCCTAAACCTTGCTACAGTATAATTAACATTTAAACTGTCTGTATGTGTATACATTTAAATATACACGAATTATTAAAGAGTGTTTGACAAAAGTAGAACGAAAAGGAGTATTCCTTTCTCAAACAGGATCTTCTCAAATATCTTCTCATAATTATGATAATGTTTACTTACAAAGGACTGGTAAGTCTCCAGCTGTAAATGCTCCCTCCACAATTTTTCTGTCTGATAGCTCCATACCAGCATGATGGTAACCAACACCACATGTTAAGAGATCTATGAATGAAATATTTGATCTGCTGTTTATTGCTACATTTCAATAAGAAATTAATTTACTTTATCCCATATCAAAAGTTTTCCCTAAATTAACTCAGCAATAAATGAAAATAAAGCATCAATATCTTCAGCCTCAAACATTTAAAGCATGGATAACTAGCACAGTGGGTCCTAAAGGCAAGGAGGTAATTTTAACTCCAAAAGTTACACAGAGACTTGGTAGGATGGGACTCCATTAATAGAAAATGACAGTGAAAAGGCAAACCTGGTTCAAATGGAACAGAACAGATAACAGAAGAAACAGAAAATGAGTAAGAAAACTAAGAAGATATAGTCACATGAGAAAATTCAGATGGGAGAAGCACAGTAGAACACATCTGGATAACTATCAACAGAAGCAATGCTGCTACCAGAGTACACAGATGAACTGTACAGAAAGAAAACATAGATGAGGAATTTGAGAAAGAGATCATAAGCCTCATAGAGGAATGCTAGATTTCTCTTGCCTTCCTAAAAAGAACAACTACTAATTTCTTGTTTTATTTTCATCAAAATTTCATAATTTGAAAGATCAAAGCACCAATAAGGAGAATGTCTGTTCTACAGTTGATTCTTATCAACAAAGAAGAATGGGTTGCTAAAGTAAAAAATGATGGGAACCTTGAAGGAAAGTGAATACTCAAACTTAGAAGTTGCAATAAGGGAGAAAAAAAGTTAAGTGAAAAATAACATAGATTTGGGGAAAGAAATTTTCAAATTCTTCAGAGGAAGTTTAGGTAAGATCCCAGGATTTCATATCTTATAGTTTAAAAAAAAAAAAAAACAGGCCATGAAGGAAAGAAGCTCTAAAAGATGAAATTTTGAAGACATGAAAGATCAGTCTTAAAGAGAAAGATAGACGCTATAGAAGCTGTCTAAAGAGGATAACATGGATACACAAAGAAATAATCAATGAATAGATTTCTAAAAAGGTTTATAGAAAATGGAAGCAAAAGTAATGGAGGATAAATACAAAAGTAAAGCTTAGTCCCGTAAAAAATATTCCAAGTTTAAGATCAGAACAAAATGAAGAATGTTCAAAACAACAGAAAGTCACATTTGGAATCATCCTTAAATTTCATCCTCCATCAGTCCCTCATTTGTTGTTCCCCACAAATAAAACTAGTTGCCAAATCTTATTGGTTCTACTTTCACAGTAACTCTGTCATCTGTCCTCTACTTATATAGCCATGATTATAATTCAGATCCTCATTACTTCTTACAGGTACTAAAGCAACAGTATCCTATCAGTAAGCCAATAAACATTTATAAACACCTACTGTATGTCAAGTACCATGCTAATGGCTTGGGATACAAAGAAAGGTAAATGATAGCCAATTCTGATTTCAAGGAGCTCAAGGAAACAGCATGCAAACAGCTATGTACAAATCAAATATCCACAGGATAAATGGAAATAATTAATAGAGGGAAAATAGAGGGAAAACACTAAGAGGAATTGGGAAAGGCTTCCTGTAGAAGACAGAATTTTAGCTGCATCTTGAAGGAAGTCATGGAATACAGGAAGCAGAAATGAAGAGCATGGGACTTTTAGAAATAAGAGAAAATATTCAGTAGGGAGATGGAATGTATGGTCATTAATGTTTGATGTTGATTTTGCAAAGGAGAACTCTAGAGCAATGCCTTAAAGATATATACATATATATATATATATATATATATATATATATACACACACTTGGATCAAAAGTGCTCAACATTTGTTTAAATGGCTTAGATAAAGGTAGAAAAGACATGCATACCAAATCTGGAGATTACACAAAACTACTTTTGTCATTGTTACACTAAATAATAGTTATGAGCCAAAAAGATTTTGGGAGACTAAAATGTGGAGTCAAGAAATAAGGTGAAACTTGATAGAAATAAATGCAAAGTCTTATCTTCGAGCTCGAAAAAATCACCTTTACAAACATAAAATGGGGAGACATTATCAGAGAGCAATTTGTCTTAAAGCATTGAAGTTCAATATATCACCAACGTGGCATGATGGCCAAAAAAGTTAAAGAGATCTTAAGTTGTTTTTTAAAAGACCTCACATTTGTAGTAGGGTTGCAACAGTTCTGTTCTCCTTTTTGCCCTAATCCTCATACAAAGTTATAGAAACTCAGATTTAGTCTTGATTTAAGAAAAAAACTTCTTCTTCTTTTTTTTTTCTCCTTATTTCTCATTCATTTGCACTCTTTTGGAATTTCTCTTACTGGCATCTCCATCATTTCTGCCCTTCAGGTGCTGCATTCCATTTTTCTTCCCCAGTACATGGACAAACTTTCTTTCATTTTCACATTTGCATCACCAGCACTTGCCACAACTTCAAGCAAATAGTAGGCACTATAGAAATGCCCATTGATTATTGACTTAACTGTGCTTGTATTTAAACCTATAATTGGTTTATATTTAAGAAAAAAACTTCTTAAGAATTAGAACTTTCCAAAAGTATAACAGATAGCCTTGGGAGATAATGGGATCTTCTTCTGTAGAAGTCTTCAAACAAAAAACAGATAACCACTTACCTGTTCAAGTACAAAGGAGACTAGATCCTTTTTTAACTCTGAGAGTGTAATTATGTGAATTTTAGACTTACCTCTCAGTTTGAAATCTCTTATGGAATGTGTATACTTTTGTAACCTATATATGAAAAGATACCATAAAATCATTAGGATTTCCACTTACGGCATCATTAGAATATTATTTTAAAAAAACACGATTATTTTGGAATTTGCAAGCCAGTTATTACATTATTTGCCCAAATAATGGAAAAAAACTATATTTAAAAATAGAGAATGATAATTTTTCACATAAAGGTAGCATCATCCAACTCAGAAAGTAGGTATATTCCCAGGGGAAGGTCACAATGATAAAAAACTTGCCAACTCATGCCATAGACTATTTTTAGTACTTAAATGTAAACAATACCTTTGTTTCTGTTCCATTTTCATGACAAATTTAGCATTTTTTGAGAGAACTGAAGCTGCTTGCTGCACCCCTTTCCTTGTGGCACAAAACTGCAAATGAATTAATCATAATTTTGACCTTAATCATGGTGAAGAACAGAAATCCCATTCAAAAATAAACAACAAATAACTTCATACCACAAGAGTTGGTTTCTGATTGGAGTAAGTCTGTATGATACCAGCAACTTTGTAATTGAGAGATAAATCAAACTTAAACTCAGTTTGGTTATTACTCCATGGAAATCCAAGGACAATTTTGCGGAGTTTCACTGGCCTATGATTCTCATCTATTTTCAAGCACTTAGCAGGCCTTTTGCCATCTGAAAGCCATTCAGCAATCTACAAATAATAAAAACATGTCAGAATATCATCACAGTGATTTGTGACTTGGAAAATCACTTATCTTCTCAATGCCTAAAAGAAACTCTCAGACTATAATGAAATCATGAGTCTAAGAAAAAAAAAAAAAAGTTTAACAGTATCTTAATCTTTGAGGGAGGATTTCTCCATTTTACAGGTAAGAAAACTTAAGCTCAAAATTTTCATTCTTCTCCAAAAGAACTGATTTTTAAATTATACAATGCACCATAGTATAGATTAATTTACTAGTACTTATGCCTATTAAATTATAAAAAGAAATTGATAAAATTTTCACTTACATCTTCTGCATTTGGAATTGTTGCAGAGACAGCCACAAATCTCACCAGAATAGCAGTCCTGGAATTTTCTGAGATTTGAGATAAAGAAGACATTGTTTTCATTCGACTGACCACAACTTCAAGAGTTGGACCACGATTTTCATCTTTCACAACATGTACCTAACCAAGAAAATAAGGCACAATCAATGATTTGAAAAGTTGTTTTTGTTTCCCATAGAATCACAGTTCAAATCCATGAAGTTGTTAATAGTTTGTTCTTGAGGAAATCGGCATAATTTCCACTTGCAGACATAAAGGCTGTAGCCAATAACATCCAATTCTTCCTTTTTTTGTCAGGATCTTCCTTAATCGAGAAGTGAATAAAGAATTCTATACCTCATCAATGAGGAAGAGCCGTACCAACTGGACCAAGGAGTTGTCTCTCCATTTCCTAGTCATGCTATCCCATTTTTCCTGGAGAAAAAAATAATTTGAAATGAGCTAATATGGCAAATAATAAACATAATAAATCACAAAGACATCACAGGACTTTATAAGACAAAGTATTTCAAAGCTAGTTAATGGCATATCTCTTATCCTCAAAGCATCCTGAAGAGATAAATCATGATTTAAGGAGTTTAAATTTGTCTTACAAATGTCTTTAAAATAATCTATACTTCCTCACTTATTTTTAGTTTGCCCATAAAATTTCCACTGACTCCACTTAGCACCCTTAATCCTGCCTCATCAAGCTATAACAAGTCTTTCTATAATCTAGATTAGTTCAAACTAAAAACATACTATTTTATGTAGGAGATATATTAACAAACACAAATCTACATGGAGAAAATTTCGAGAGGGAAAGTTTATGAAATTTGATAGGCTTGTCATCTAAGGAATTTTGGCAATCTTTAAAACTTGAAGTTATTGTAGGTAATTTTTCTGTAGTATTTATTTTTAGACTATGCCACATATTTCTGATCCTAAGTCTGTATTAATTTAGTGTACAGGTACATAAAAATTAAGTACTTTTTTCTATAAGCCATTCTTTGTGAAATAAAGTAAAAATCCATTTATCTCCTATTAATCTTATGATTAATAAATTGTAAGAATACCTACTGGGGTTGTCATAATAATATGGGCATGTTGAATCTCAAACAGGTCGTCCATGGCTGTATCTCCAGTAAGTTCTTTACAAGTCAATCCTATGGGTCCAAATTTTTTTTCCCAGTCATCAAAGCGCTGACTACATAAAGCTTTTATTGGTGCCACTGTGACAGGAACAGAGAATTCTTAATTTTAAGATGCACACTTCTTGAATATGCTGAAAAATGATCACTAAGCTATGATCAAAAATATACGCCTATGAATATATTGCAGCAGTAAAATTATAATATGTTCATTTTTTGATGTTCATTTTGGGTATCCTTTTAAAAATCATAAAATTCCAGATCTCAGTCTTTTTTTTTCAGTTTATAACCATGAAAACCAAACCAAAGTCATAATCAATTTATATGCTATTAGAAAAGAATGGAAGAGAACTTAGTTCTATCATTTTCTACTTCTGTAAAGACAGAAAACAGTTAATATAATACAGAGGACAGCATGGTAAATTCTTGAATATTTTATGAAAGGAAGCAAAATGCTTTCATTACATTCTGAAGATATAATGTTTTACTTCAGTTATATTTTACTGCTATTAGCTAAAGATTAGTTTATACAAAGCACAACATACTTACTATAAACAATTTTAATATTCAACCATGGTAGTGGAACTTCCATTAATAATCTTGTTATAGCAAGTTCAAAGATTACAGTCTTCCCAGAACCAGTTGGAGCACAAACCACAAAATTCCTATCTGTATAAAGAAGCTAAAGACACATTTCAAACATTTTAAAAATACAACAGGGTTTTTAAAATATAGTATCAATTTTTAAGGAAAAATAATGTGGGAATGCTATGAAAAGCAAATTACAAAACTTTTAAAATATTAAAATTAAGAACTTGCATGAAATAAAATATATAACATCATTAGCATTTAATACATATCATTAACAATTTTCTCATCTTGTTTTTAATGTGAAAAGAGACATGAAAAAGAAACAGAAATCATTTCCCTATGCTCAAGTATAATATAAATAAATTCGTTAGATACAAACGAATAATCAATGAATTAAAAATTTCATACTCACATCATCCAAAGCCTGGGATTGTATGTAGTTGAAATATGGAAATTCTTTGAAAATGCTTCTAAATTGTACAGCTTAAGATAGTATATAGTATCAAGGAATTAATAAATAACAAAAATTTTAAAGTGGGAAGTTACCTTTAAAAATAGGATATGTGAGATTCTGAATACATAGGAGATAGCTGTCTAAAGATGTCTAAAAAATTCCTAGCATATAGTCAGTAGACATGTAGTACTGTTAGATTGAGCATCTACCTCACTGAGACTGTCCATTTTCTAGATGGTTCTAAATGTCATAAAGTTAATTCATGAATTCAACAAACACTTACTAATAAGTACCCTATTCAAAGGACTAAGCTGGGTGCTAGAAATAGAAAGAATGTGACATAGGTCTTTAAAAAGCTTGTAACCTAAGAAGGCAAAAGAAATATATACAAATGGGGTAATGGATAGAGGACCAGACCTGAAGTCAGGAGGCCTTAGTTCAAATCTGACCTCAGACACTTAACACTTCCTAGCTGTGTGATCCTGGGCAAGTTACTTAACACCCATTGCCTTAGCAAAAAAAAAAAAAAGCATACAAATAATGATAATATAAACTATAGGGAAGCAAGTGCAGAGGAAAGATCCAGGCAAAGTGCTATGAAAAATTAAAAGATGGAAAGATCACTTTTATCTCAAAGGATGGGAATAGAGAAAAAAAAATATCATTTAATACACAAGTTAAGAGAATTATCTACATCAAAAGTATCCTAATAAATGGATGAAAAGGAAACAATTTTATAATATTATCTAACATATCACACTCTTACAATCACAAAATGTAGAAAATGTAAGATCCTATTGTGTTTTTATTTGACTATAGAAGGTATCTGATTCAATACACTATGCATTGACAATGAGCTTAGCCTAGAACTGAAAGGAGAAAAGAAGGCTGGACTGTCTTTGAGAGATCATGTGATGTTTTTAAGGATGATTAATTAATTCCTTAAATGAAGATTCATCTTTTTAGCATCAATACTCTTTTAGTGGTGTTATATGGCTGAGAGTCACAGAATACCCCAATTTCCAAAGTATTAACTACAAAAGGCAATGGAGAGATACTTGACGAATATGAATAGGCTATAACATATGAGCAGCCAAACAGTGGCTAGGGTTTCTTAAAAATTTTTCCACTCGTAAGTCCTTTTCACCCAAGAAATTTTTATGTGACCTGGGGTACACAGGTATAAAAAATAGATATACAAATCAAACATTGGGATTATATAAGACCCCATATGGGTTCCTGAACCACAATGCATAGTATCCACAAATATGGGCTGGCCATATGGTAAACCTGAAGGATGAATAGTTTAGGTTCTTCAATGATATGACACAATGTGTAAAAAAAAAAAAAACCCAAAAAACCCACATGGGGGCCCTTTTCTGTTTTGTTTTTTCATCACATTGGGTGAATTTCCTGTAGAGGATTTAAAGAACAAGGCCCAGAATTATATAAGGCAACATATCCATAAATAGATTATATTCTGTATTGTTGCAATGAACAAGCATTTTTATTTTGATAATACCTTTTTATTTTCAAAATATAAGCAAAGATAATTTTCAACATTCACCCTTGCAAAACCTTGTGTTCCAAAATTTTTTCCCTCCCTTCCTTCCATCCCCTTCCCTTAGATAGCAAGTAATACAATATAGGTTAACCAAGTGCAATTCTTCTAAACATTTTTCCACATTTATCATGCTACACAAGAAAAATCAGATCAAAAAAGAAAAAAAAAGAAAAAGAAAAAAGCACACAAACAACAACAAAAATGGTGAAAATACTGTGTTATGATCCACACTCAATTCTCACAGCCCTTTCTCTAGGTGCAGATGGCTCTCTCCATCACAAGTCTATTGGAATTGGCCTGAATCACCTCAGTGTTGAAAAGAATCACATCCATCACAGTCAATCATCACATAATCTTCAAATTGCCATGTACAGTGTTCTCTTGGTTCTACTCACTTCACTCAGCATCAGTTCATGCAAGTCTCTCCAGACCTCTCTAAAATCATCCTGCTGATTGTTTCTTATAGAATAATATTCCACTACATTCATATGCCACAATTTATTCAATCATTCTCCACCTGATGGGCATCCATTCAGTTTCCAGTTTCTTGCCACTACAAAAAGGGCCACCACAAACATTTTTGCACATGTGGGTCCCTTTCCATTTTTATGACTTCTTTGGGATATAGACCCAGTAGAGACTCTACTGGCTCAAATGGCATGGACAATTTGATAGCCCTTTGTGCATATAGACAAGCATTTTTTAATGAACAAATATTGCAATGTACCAAATACTATGCTAACTATTGGGAATACAAATATAAGAGTGACACAGTCCCTGCCCTCAAGGAGCTTACATTTCAATATGGGAAATAATGAAAATGGGGAGTAGTGGCCAGGGAAGAGTATCTGAGAAATCACAGAAATAGTGAATAGAACAGGGCAGCCTGTTGACATATCCTTTTCAGTGGTTATTGATCTTATAGTTCTCAGAACAAAAATTAGAAAAGTGAAGGGTATTAGGAGAAAATATGATAGGATATCTGATGTCAGAGAGTTCAGGACTGAGTGGCTTAACTACCCCCAATTATGGTCACTGGAAGATTAAAACAGCAGCAAAATGGCAGAAAATGGCAGAAAATGAAGATGAGGTTTAATTCTCAAGGATGATATTTGGCGATTTGTACTATTTGACTTGCTCTTATGAAGCTGAATGTATGTTGTATAAATATCAGCCAAAGAACTTGAAAGTAGGGCCTGTCTTTTGCTTCTCTTTATATACCCAGAAATTACATATAGCAGATACTTAATAAATGTTTATTGACTGACTTGTTTTCTTGTTTTATTTAGCTGATTTAACCAAAACTTCTCTTCTATTTCTGAAATGGGTCTGATAGCTTAATCCTGGTACCAATTTGTTAAAGAGTTTACAATGGCTAGTTAATTATATAGTGACTAGTTAATTATATGTATAATAATATAATATTAGCAATATAGCCAGGCAGAAGAAAAAAATCTACTTGGGGGCTTTAATTATGCCATTTCATGGATGATTTAATAAATTAACCACATTTCTGTCAAATCTATTTAAACTGTTGTTATGCAGACAGTAACAGAGTATTTGTACCAATGTGGAAATTTAATTTTGTGCCTGTCAATACAGCACCTTTTGAAAGAATCTAATTTTTCCCCTCAAAATGTCTCTTTTCATATGAAATATTTATTTGTAACAAGGTCACAAGTGTGGACATCATGCTGGTTTTTCTCTCGTTAGGCAGTTCCATATCAATTTACATTCAGGAAAACTAATGTTTGCTTCAGACTAGATGAAGAATCAGTCTTCCCTAGCTCAACAGAGAACTTGACTGCTAACATCATTTATTATCACTATCATCACTTGACACCACATTTTTGCTTTGGTTCAACAAACTCTCAGCGGTGTCACTGCAATTATATGTTATATCATGGGAAAAAGAAACTTCCACAGAACTGAAAATGACAAGAGTATTGTGGCAGGGCCATTCTGAAAAATCTAGCATTGTTGGGAGCATTCATATATATTAAAATATTCAAAAAGGTTCTTAAAATGATTTCTGGCTCAAGTACTCTACAAAAATTTCAAATTATATAAAATTCTTTCTATATTTCCAACTTAAATATACACTTGGAAGTAATAAAGTATAGAAGTCCAGTGGCTCTGACAACAAATGAACTTTCTATTAGAAAATAAATCAGTCTACACATGGGTGAGTAGCTGTGTTTTAACTAACAACAGGATCTTAATAAGAGAATTTGTCTCACCTTGGAAATATATCACAAAAAAATTTCTTGAAAATCATTCTCTTCAAATGGGAACATGTCTTTTTAATGAAAAACTTGGAAAAAAACCACAACAGAGTTTCTTTATGGTCTTACAGATAATGAAACAGTCTGTTGAAGTTAGCCATTAATTTAATTTAGATGGCTAGTGAGAAGGAATATACACCCCTCTCTTTTATCATTTGCTGCCAGAATGCCAAAGCCCTTTTGCAACAGTCCCTGCCCCAAGTCAACTCTGATTTTGAGGATCTAGGAAGAGGTAGTAGCTTAAGGGAAACAACAAGTGTAGACAGGCCAGTGGGAAATTCCATAGTTTACAGTTGTAGCTCCCATTGTCAGGGTTGGTATAACATGAATTCCTAGTTCCAACTGGGCTCCAGTTGCCCAGAATCTTTTTTAGATTTTATCAATTATACTTGGTTTCCCACTTTTTGTAGATCATTTGATAAGATTTTAGGCACCAGCAATGTTTTATTAGTTTTAATATTTAGTTTAATTTTATTATTGTTTTATTAGTCAAATTAAAAATTGAATGGGCTCACATTTTAAAAAATGGCTAGTGTAGAATTTGTTTCACCAGATTAAGTAGCTCTGTATTGAAAGCTTTATTTTTTATTTTTCCTTCTTTCCTCACTTCCTTCCTCCTTCCTTCCTCTTTTTGTCTTTCTTTTTTTCTTTCATTGAATAGTATGAATGTTGTACTAGAAAGGACAGATCAATTTTTAAAGATATTTATTAATGGAAAAATAAATGGTAAAAACAAAAAAAAATATTTCTAAGAGCAATTTCTTGCCATTAGAACTATATTGTGTCCCAAGTAGTGGGCTCTAATCCATAATACGTTATTCACTTAAATGAATTCTATAAGCATAGTTTCTCCTACATGGGCACTAAGCATGATATAAACAACTTTTTAAAGGGTTACAAATTTATTTATATAAATATGTTCATTTTCTCTTTCATAATTCATGGGACTTGGTTTCTAGGGGAAAGGAAAGGACTGCTGCCAATAGAAGGGAGGAAGCACTGGCACCCTATACTGCAGGCTGCTTGGATTAGTGGCTTCCTTTAACACGTCTCTATTGGATAGGTATCATTATCCGCCTCCTTCCTCACTCAAGTGTTCCCAGAAACCAAGATCATCAACTATATGATCATCTAAAACTTGATGAGGGTCTTTCTTAAACTGTAGCACCTAGAATTTAATAAAAATACACCAGATGTGGGGCAGCTAGGTGGCGCAGTGGATAGGGCACCAGCCTTGAACTCAGGAGGACTCAAATCTAGCCTCAGACACTTAAGACTTCCTAGCTGGGTGACCCTGGGCAAGTCACTTAACCCCAACCTCAGGGGAAAAAAAAAAGAAAGAAAATACTCCAGATGATATTTGATCTGAAGAGTTTATAGTAAGATTATTACCTCTCGTTCCTGCCTTCTCGGCCCATTAATACAGCCTTCTTTTTGGGAGGATGTCATATCACACTGCTGATTTATCCTGAGTTTCAGTCCACTCAGACTCCCAGTCTTTTTCAGACTAACTACCACTTAACCATGTTTTAAACAACTCATGCTTGTGAAGTTGATTTTAAAAAAAATCTTTTCCAAGACAATCCCAATCATTTTGGATGGAAAATGCCATCTGAATCCAGAAAGAGAGAACTACAGAGACTGAATATGAATCAACACATGCTATGTTCAGTTTCTTTTCTTTTTTTCTCTTGTGTTTTTTTTTCCTTTTGTTCTGATTTTTCTCCCCCAACATGATTCATAAGGAAATATGTTTTAAACAATGTTATTTTTATATGTAAGCAGAAAAAATAAATGTACAAATTAATAAACTAAGTTTAAGGACTTTCAACATATTTATCCCTATATTTTAAAGCATGGTCCAAAAATCCAAATAATGTCCTCAGATACCATTTTCATAACTGGCTGTTCACTTCCTATATTTGTTTTTCTCTTTACTTTCATTTGGCAGCAATGTTAAATATACAATTAGTAACTACTTGTTCCTTTTTTCTCTGGACCTTACTGGATAGGCTTTTCTCCTGTCTGTATCTATGCAGTCACATTATCATTACATGGAGCACAAAAAGCCTAAGAGAATTAAACTCCCCTTATTCAGAAATTCAGTTCAAAATATTATGGAGTCCTTTCTTTTTATTATATTCCGCAATCTTCTAAGCTATTATTCCAGGTTAGGATTCCCTTCTGCCTCTTTAGTCTTTTTTTTTTTTCATTTTCTTTTAGAAGTCCTTTTTCCACACTTCATTTTTGCTAATAATCTTAAAAGTAAAGATGCAGGCCTCTAGACCTTTCACCTTTTCCTCTGAAAAGGAGAAAAACTTGGTGTTTTATAACCTGTCACTGACTGAAAAACAAACATGGCACATTCTCAATTCAATTTCGCCAAAAACATTTCACTTGCCTCCACACTTCCTAGAAGCACTATCTTCAGTTCTCTTCTATTCTTGTTAGTAACTCATAACTATTCCTGCAAATTACCTTTCAAACAACTACTACTGCTATAAGCCATCTCTGGACCACCCTGTCAGAGTGGTCAGGCACAAGTCCCCTCCTTGGCCTCCCCCCCCCCCCAGATCTATGACTTTTAACTTTAATGAAAGACAGAACTGGTGATGCTCTTTATTCTTTCACCATGCATAAGTTTACTCCATTCTATGATGGATTTGAGATCTCATCTTTACCCAGTACCTACCTTTACCCTAGGCTGGAGTGCTCTATGCAGTTTACTCCTTGCCAGATCCCGTACCCATGGTCTAGAGGCCTTCCTGATTGTTTTCTTGTATTGCGTTAGCCAGGAAAAATGTGATTTTTTTTCCCTTGGATTTCCTGGCTTTGATTTGCTCTGGTTCATTTTGTAGATTTATTTGGAGGATTTGGAGAAGGAAGAATAGCTTACTTACTTCTCACCATTCTGCCATCTTGGCTCCACTTCCTTTCTATACTCTTATTTATTGATCTCATTAGCACTTTTGAGTTCACTTAATATCACTCTACAGATGACTACTGTATCTATACATCCATCCCTAATCACTCTCCTAATCTCTAGTCCCTTATTTTCAACCGCATATTGAATTTTTAGAACTGAGTTTTCAGACAACTCAAACACAGGATGTCCAAAACGGAACTCATCATCTTTCTCTAAAAATCTACCCTTCTTTTGAGCTCGCCACTTTCTATACTGTACCACTATCCTTTGAGTCACCTAAATCCAGAACTATGGTGTCATCCTTGACTTCTCATTCTCGTTTATCCTACACATCTAATCAATTGAGAAACCTTGCCATTTCTATTTCAGCATATCCTCATAGGTTATGTCTCTCATCCCCCATTCAGCAAATTCCTGCGGCTCCCTATTTATTTTAGGATCAAATACTAACTCCTGTTTGGCACTGAAAGCTTGCTCCTCACAGCCTGGTCACATAGCATCTCTCCAGTCTTTTCACCCATTACTCCTCTCATGTACTCTCCAGGCATCTTATACCAAGCTACCCACTGTTCTCCCACAGAACACTCACGTCTCTCTGCCTTTATGCTGGCTATATTCCATGCATGGAACTGTCGCCCTTCTCAACTATGCCAGCTGTTGTCCTTCAAGACAGTTCAAATCCTTCCTTCTGTGGGAGACCTTTCTGGCCCCTTAGCTACCTGTCCTCCCAAGATTCTATGCTTTGTAAAAGGTGCATCCACATACACAGAGGTGAGATGCATTTTACCTCCCCCCGTTGGAATTTACATGTATAGTATATATACATATATGTGCATGTATGCATACATATACACATCTCCAACTATATGCAATATGTTTAAAAGTGCATTAATTAGTGAACATGCTCATTAAATTGCTCATGACAATAGCTGTTCCTTGAAGGCAGAAATTCTTTTCCTTTAAGTCCCCATGATCCAGTACAGTGCTACCACATAGGAAATGTTTAATCAATGCTTGCTGATTGACTAATCGTGTGGAGATGGCCTTGGGTCCTAGAAGGCAGGACCAGCTGGCAAGTTCTCCCATACTGTAAAGGCAGCAATATGATCCTGGCAATAGGCCATATCTGGCTTTTGAAGACTAGTACTTAAATACAAAGAAGTTCACCACTAAGGTGGGGGAAAGAAGAGTGGACTTGGCATTGAATGCTCTGACCAAAGAATCATGAACCCTGATAAAAAAAAAAAATTCTTCCCTCATCCATATAATCAGAAATAATGTAAGTCTTATTACCTCATAGTTATTTAAAGGTTTAAGAAAACAAGTACTCCAGGACACAAGTTAAATAAAATGTTAAAAAATTATAATTCCATAAATTTTAATTGTTTTTTTCCTTTTGCAAAGGATACGGATTTCTGTAACAGACTTCAAGTAATCAAAATCTTTTTCTGCTGACCCTAAAATAGAAGAAAATCTCTACAGATTTATATGTGCAGAAGTTAATTTTTCCATATAAAAAAGTGAATTTTTTACATTCATGTATCATAGAGTCTTTCAAGTGGTTATTTTAATTATACTAAGATGAAATAAAATAGAAAAATATGCCACTAAAGTAGAAGCTTACAGAACTATTAAATTTATCTGTATTTCTCCAATTAAACTTTTTCAAACAATTACAAAATCATTTAAAAATTACCTTGAATACCAAAAGCCTCTGAAGTATTTGTTGAATTTTGTGCTTCAAAAATGCCTTCTCCAAGATCAGAAGCAAAAAGAGCCTCTTTTGTAGTAAAGAGGTTAACATCTGGATATGGTGTCTTCTGCTTACTAAAACAATTTCTCCATAATTCCTCTTCGTTCATCTTAGTGTTAAGATTTTCTATTGGGCCAAGAGGAAAATCCAAAGCAGGACCACTATTGCAATCTACATTTCTCCATGAATTAGATGTCTTAAATAATCTAAAGAAAAATAAAAGATAGTTTCATGTGTATATATACATATATAATTTGCATTAGAAACTATATAAATTGAGTTATTCAACTAAATGAGTTAATCTCTTTTCAAAAATAACTGGGAAATTCTATATTGTGTATCATGTCCCCTCCACAGACACTCACCTGGATCCACTTCAATTCAGTAAGGTTATTTGCAAATTACAACAGAGAAAGAATTAGAAATATTCATGATATAGATTTTTTTTTAGTTATGTAATTTAACTAAAAATTTCAAATAAGTTACAAGGATGACCAATGAATGAAGTTACTATTCTTGTCACTACATGAAAACTGTTTATGTCAACAAGTGTCTCCTACTACTCTGGAGCCATCTCAAAATTAATTCAACATTTCTTGGCTAACTAAATTAGGATGATATATTTTGAAAATGAAAAACCTAATAAAATTGGAATGTTCCAAAGACAATAATGAGAATAAGAATAACAATGATAATCATAACATTCATTCATAATGCAATATGGACATGGAGACAATTAGGTGGTGCAATAGATAGATAGAGAGTGCTGGCTTGGGGTTCAAATCCAACCTCAAACTCTTTCAACATGATTGTCCCAGGACAAATCCCTTACCCTGTCTGCCTCAGTTTCCTCATCTATAAAATGGAGATAATAACAGCAACGATCTTCCAGGGTAGATATGAGGTTGAAACAAAATCACTGTAAAGCACTTTACAAACTTTAAAGCATTATATTAGCACTAGGTGTTTTTATTGTTATTATATACACGTTGTAAAGGTTACTAAGTGGTTTACATGCAATAGCTCAATGGATCCTTACTACAATCCTAGCAGATGGGAATTCCCACTCAGCAGATGAAGAAACATGGTCAGGAACACCAAGTGATTTGCCTCTGATTACAAAGCTAAGAAGTATCAGCCTCTATCTTTTATTGTGTTGTCTCTCATTCCTGGTATGAGAAATGATCGGGTTTTTTTTTTGCTATCTGTTATTTTCATATTCAAAGATCAAAGCTTCTTAAATGTGGGCTGTGACCCCATATGGGGTTGCATAAATGAATGAGGTGGGTCACAAAAAATTTGGCAACAGTAAAAGTATCATATATTTTGCCCAGATTAAATTCTTTGTAAAAATAAACATGCACACTCATCTCCTTAGTATGCAAATTTGCTTTCATCTTTAATAAATTGTTAATTATTTGCATACCAAAGAATTTTTTAAAAATAAAATTTATTTATGATTTATTATCAGTAAATGTGAGATTTGTATACCTACTTTATATACCTTTATATACTTTATATATTATGGTCACATAAAAATTTCTCAGGCAAAAAGTATTCATGAGTGGAAAAAGTTTAAGAAGTTCTGCAGTAGATCGCAGAGAAATCCTTCAAAGTGCTACATTAACAAGACCATGAATCAATAAATATGTCGATAAAGTTGATCACAACAACACCTACCTACTTTATAAAAAAAGAATAACACAAACATGAAGCTGATTGTATACATCTATATGTATATATGTATATACATATACATACATTCCTGGCTGTCTAAACTATCATCTGAAAAAAAAAATCAAGTTGATCTATGGAGACATATCCCCACGAGTGATATTTTCCAGTAGTATTTCTTTATGGTTAGAAATTTATCATAGAAAAGTTTAACATAAGAGTCTGAAGTTAATATAAAATCCTGTTTAAAATATTGGTGTTGGATAAGGATAATGCCAATTCCATGGGTTTATCATGTTTGCCAAGTTCAATATACCTCAAAATGTAAAAGTAAAGTAAATATTGGAACTGGAAATTCTGTGGTTGTTAAGATATGAAAAAAAATTTGTTTTAGGCTTTGAACAATTCTTTTAGCCACATTAAAATAACCACAGGTAAACTCTTTAGGTGAAGTTAAATTCTTCTAAAACATTTACCAGTTTCATAGAAAATGTTTTCTGTAAAGTCCAGGGGAAAAAAAAAAGATTTCCTTATTGACAATAAGGCTCTTTAAATATTTCTATTTGCATATGATTTACTAATTGCATTCTTAACTGTAAATTTCACAGAAATTCAAAATAAATGGCTGTAATCAATCACATCCAAAAACCAAAATAGATAAAAACTATAGTACTGAGATTGCAATGTGCAATTAGATGGATAGTCTGTCAAATTAAATCATTCATGTTTTAAAATTATTGCAATAAAAAATCTCCTTTGTCAAAAAGGAGATCAGTCTGAATTGCATTGAAAATTATCAACGACTTTCCTAAATTATTCACTAATACAAAAACTAATCTTAACAGCAATATCTTCTGATAGTGCCCCAAGTGAAAACTTAGGGAGTTATAGGGGAACAGTAATGACCAAAAAGCCCAACAGTGCTTAGGTGAGGACAGTTCAGGTCCAGCGGTTCTGAGCTCCCTGTCATACAGAGATGTCACAGGGGACCCTCGGGATCCAGCACTCTCCACCTCAAAGATTCAAGGAGTCTAACCCCAAGAAGTAGAAAGCAGAGAATTCGGGGAGATCAAGGAGGATCAAACATCTCACCAACAAGTATAGCAAGAAGCAGACCTTGGTCCTAGAACAAAGGCCCATCTTGGGAATTAAAGCCAGAGAGAATAGTGAATCAAAGAAAAGGCTGACCAATTTAAAAATCATTATAAAGACAGAGATCTTTCCAAAGAAGTAATTCTATAACAACTGCAAGCTGACTCAGAAAAAATGGATTTTTCCATGAGAACTGCATAGATCCATAAAGAAATTAAACAAGACATTAAAAAATGAAATGAAAACTCTTGAGAAAAGAATTGGAAGGAAAATAAGCAGCTTAGAGAAAAAAATAGACAGGAAGACCTGAATTCAAATTCTGCCAGTATGCAATGGAAGCTTTGGCAAGTCATTAGACTTCTGCCTCAGTTTCTTTCCTTATCAAGTGTAGATATAATGGCATCTGCCTCATAGTGTTGCTTAGAGGGTAAAATAACACCTGTAAAAAAACTTTTCAAATCTTAAAACACTACATAAATGCTATCTTAAAAAATTGAAAAGGATTGCATGGTGGTACAACACTGACATTTTAATAAGGGGAAAGGAAACATGTGTCCCATGTTCAAAACTTAGTCTTTAAAAAAAAAAGTCTGGTTTACTCTGAAGGTTTTTAAAAGGGGAAAAGAAATGAGAATAAAAGAATACACTCGTGTAGAAAGGAGGAAAGGGCCTAGAACTTATTTCTCATAACTGAAGTATATGAAGAATATACAAACACGGAGGAAATTGTATTTGCATCAGATAAACCTCATTTTTTTCTGAAACAAAGGAGGGTTGAACATACAGAAATACATAAAAACTATTGGAGAAACTAGCAAAAGGTAGCATGGTTAAGAGAAGATAGTAACCGAGAAGGAATAGCTAAAAGGAAAACAAATTTCCTAATTTTGAAGGGGATATTAAAAGGGAAAAAATAAATCAAAGTAAAGAACTGGGAATCTAAAAGAGGGCACTCATCAATTAGGGACTAGATAAACAAGTTGGGACATATGATGTAATGAAATATTATTGTCATGTAAGAAAAGAAAAAAAAGCAATTTCAGAGAATTTTAAATAGTTATGAACTGCTACAGAGTAAAGTTAAAAGTGCCGAAATGATTTATACAAAAACAACAATGATGTCAATAAAAACAATTTTAAAAGACTTAAGAACTCTCATCAATGCAATGACAGGCTATGTCTCCAGAGTCCTGGGATGAGGCATGCTGCCTACCCCACCAAGCATGACGTTAGACCCAAAGAGCAGAAAGAGACACTTTTTGGATATGACCATTATCTAGATTCAATTTGTTTGATTATGTTTATTTGTTATGGTTCTTTTTTCTTATTTTTCTTATTCCTATTTTTTCTTTTTAATGTGGAGTGAGAGGCAGAAGTATTGTAGAAAGAGAAATGCCAAAAAACGGAGAGAAAGCCACTGAAACTTTTTTAAGGAGAAAGAAGGAAATTCAGAAGGCATGTGCAGGACAGGCTTGAAAGTCATATGTAAAATTTTCATATTTTTTAAAAAGCCGGTCTTTCTATTTCTGGAGTTACAGTTCATTGGGTAAACCCGAATGAGGTGGTTAAAATATACTGCACCATGGCAGTGCAAATATAAGCCCTACTAGAGAAGTCCTTTGGAAAGAGAAATTGATAACTACACAGACAATGGCATTTTTCTTAAATAACAGTGAAGGATGATTTAGGAGACCTCATTTTGGGTTCTGATTCTACCAATAACTTTCTATATTGACTAGTGGAAATTCCCTTGTTTCTCTGGGTCTTAGAGGTGTCATCTGTAAAATAAAAGGGATTCTGATTCTCAAGAGTTTTATATATCTCTAGGTTTATGACCTTGGATTTCTTCATACACTCACAATCAAAATCCTAGAAAATCAAAGTACAGTTCTACCCATTACAATTTTCATTTACCACTGAAAACATTGCAAATTAGATAAATATTAAAAGCTATTTTAATTGGCCTAGTTAATGATTTTGGTATTTTCTAGCTATAGTTAAGAAAAGAGACAATAAATTACTCTATTACCCAGGATATTATTTGGTCTTCAAAAGAACAATACCCGTGGTGAATCAAATAGATTCTTGATTAGGTTATATTATGCCATAACAATGTTGGAAAAGCAGGAGAAAGAATTATGATTCTAGTATAATTAAATTTGATACTTCACTAAAGTAACACACACACACCTAGGCAACTGGGTAGTACCGTGTATAGAACCCTGGCCCTGAAATCAGGAGGAGCTGAGTTCAGTCACCCTCAGCCACTTAACACCTACTAGCTGTGTGACCTGGGAAAGTCACTTAATCCCTAAAAAATAAAATAAAATAACACATACCTTTTTCGGAATACTGAAGGAATAATCTCATTTTTATCCTTTTCTTTAGAGTCAAGGAATGTTCTATCACCTGAAACAATGGTTTCACTTGGCTCTACAGCCCCGATGTGATTTTGGTTCTGAGATATAGAACCATAAGTCAGCTTGGCAGGTCCAGCTAGTAAATTGTCCATATCTATCATTCCTAGGTTTGGCTTCATTTCTCTGCTTTTGTTGGAATAAAAGTCAAACTCTAATTCTCGTGTTGGTGACATGAAATTTGTAGTTTCATCAGAAGTGTTCAAATGTGAGGTAAACAATTCCTTATTTTTTGTTTGCTCTGTAAAAAATAAAAATGTTATTACTAATTATACTTTTTTTTCCAGAAAATCTTTTTTTAATTAAATTAAAGGAAAATGTTAATGAGAAAAATTTTCAAATAGAGCATTATACAAGAGAAATAAAACAAAAAGCATCAGAAAAATAAAAGGCCCATGTTTATGGTGATTATTTTATTGTGATTATCATATTTTAATAAGAATGACATTTAAAATAATACTATTTCTCTCATCCTTTTGGCTATTATAGTTGTCCCAACTTTAAATGAAAGGACTAGAAGCAATGAGGGGAAGGGGTGACCTCAGGGTCACACAGCTAATAAGCCTAAAGCAGCATTTGAATTTCCTGATTCCAGGATAGGTTCTCTGTCGCTACCCCCCCCATATAGTCTTTTCAAGCTATATTACATAATAAAGATCATATCTCCACAATCATGGAGATTTTAATGGTATGGTTTAATGATATGTCTGGGGCAGTTTCATGATATACTGGACTTGGAGTCAAACTGAGTTCAAATTTGGCCTCAAACATTAGCTATAGCTAATCACAGGTCACTTAATCCGGTTTGCCTCAGTTTCTCATCTATAAAATGAGCTGAAGAAGAAAATGGCAAACCACTCCAGTATTTTTGCCAAGAAAACCCTAAAGGAGATCACAAAGAATCAGCTATGACTGAAAAATGACTTAAAAACAACAAATTGGAATGTGCAACACTTACTATTGACTACTAAAAAACCCCACTATTCATCTGTCAAAATTAACTAAAATTCTTTGAAAAATAAAATAAGAATAATCTTGTTCAGGGATCATTATCAATGGAGATGTATACTGAAGGTTTTTGCCAATTTCACAAAAGAGGACCAGCACAAAGTCCCAATGAAAGGAGAAACACTCTAAAGATGGGAAGGGTCTCTCAATGTTCTTATTTGTGGATGATGCTGATTACATCAAGGTCTGTCATACTGTAGAATCTCCTAAATTAGATCTACAACCACAAAAAAAGTTTGGCTTAATTATCTACTCAGGAAAAACCAAGTGGATGAATATATACTATCCAGGTTAAAATCTGTAATTAGATAAACAACCTATTGAACTCATCCATCCATTTATATACGTGAATATATTTATAAATATGTATGTAAATAGGTTTCTATGTGTATCTATATATAGATACCAATACACCTTGCTATTTTGCACTAATTTTATTGTGCTTTGCAAATCCTGCATTTTTTACAAACTGAAGGTCTATGTAAACTCTGCACCAAGCAAGTTTATTAAGTGTCATTTTTCCAATAGCATGTGATCACATCTCTGAGTCACATTTTGTTTACTCTCTCAATATTTCAAATTTTGTGCTTATTAGTACGTTATAATATTCTGCTATTAGTGATCTTTGATATAATTGTTATAATTATTTTGGGGTGCCATGAACCATTTAAATGAGGCAAATGTTCTGATTGCTCCACCAACCTGACTTTCTAGTCTCTCTCCCTCTCCTCCATTCCCTGAGACACAACAATGTGGAAATTTGAGCAATTAATAATCCTACGATGGCCTCTAAGTGTTCAAATGAAAAGAAGAGTCATTTGACATGGCCAACTTCAATGTTGTCTTATTTTAAAAACTACTGTAGCTGCCCCATCCTTCAGCAAACATGGTCTTGATCAGACAACAGCTATCAACATCAAAGCAAGACCTTACAAAAGCAAAAAGAGTATTCACTAAAGTCTCAGATAATGGTTAGCATTTTTCAGCAATTAATTATTTTTAATGAAGACGTACATTTTTTAAACATAATACTATTGCACACTTAATAGATTACAATATAGTACACAACTTTTATTAGCAAAAAGTCCTAAATAAAACACTAGCTAAAGAATTCCAACAAGGTATTACAAAGATTATACAGTTTACAAAGATCAAGCAGGATTTACATCAGGAATACAGGTATGTTTAATATAAGAAAAACTATTAACTTAATTGATTATATCAATAATAAAAGCTTTTTAATCCTATGATTATATCAAAAGATTCAGAAAAGACTTTGATAGCTCATTTCTATTTTTAAAAAAACTCAAAAATATTGGCATAAATGGATTGTTCCTTAACTTGGTAAGTATTTACCTTAAATCAATAGCAAGTATTATTTGTAATGGGGAAAAGTTAGAAACTTTCCCAGTAAGATTAGGTAGCCCACTGTCACCAAACAGTTTTTAAAATGGATATTATTCTTCTATCTAAGAAAGGTTAGAGTCCTTGAAAAACACCCTAAGTCTAAATGATGTAAATTATTTCTATAAGAAAATCATATTCACATTTTAATAAGAGGTTATATTCCTGATGGAGATCAGGTACCTGATTCCCAGAATTTAACAGAGTAAACACAAACACTATCTATAATTAATTGATCAATTATATGTTACACACCTATACAATTAGTGCAAAACCCTCCAAAATGTATCTATATATGGTATCACATAACATTTTATTTAAACTTTAATGCCAAAATGTTTATCTTAAAATACAGGAATACCTATATGAAATGATCCAAAGATCAAAAGAATCAGAACTGCATACATGCTGACTGTAACACACATTATCTATGAATAACACATACATGTGAAAGTATATAAACATGTATATCTATATACATACACATATTAATGCAACAAAGCTACGGTAACTGAATAGTGAACTGAAAGGGGCATACATAAATGTTTGTTTTATTTATTTTTAAATTTAATTTTGTCCTATATTATAGGCTTTCAGAAAACAAATCAGAAAGCAAAAGGGCAACTTCTCAGTCATGGAATTCTAAATGAGGATTTTGAAAAGAATATCTGAATAAACTATGGAAGAAAACAAGATTGGCTGTGGTAATTGCTGTGTGTTTTGCCCACTTTCTCATTTAAGGCCGGACTTCTTGGGTTTCCCCACCATACTGTTCTCCACAACTTACTGTAATTCTTAGGCCTGTTTACTCACCTGTAAGATAAAAGGTCAGACTAAGATGATCTCTAATTTCCTTTTAACAATTATGTTTTATAACACTAAGAATAACTGTAAATTTCTATGCACCAAGTATAAGCAGTTGAGATCAAATTATTCATCTTTCTTTGGGGTTTGAAGCTAGGACCAATTTCCTCAAAACTGGCTAAGTATAGTATGTTCATGTGTATGCTGCCTGCCGTAAGTGCAAATAATAAAAAGGATCTAACTGCCAGAGGGTTATAAGTGAAAATCACTCTATCTGATAACTGTAAATTGAAGATTGTCTGCTCTGTAATGTGAGAGACATGTATGGAATAGCTGTGTTCCTTAAAAAGCTGCATTAAAGCAAATTTCTACAAATTAAGTTTCATTTTCCACTGAATTTCATTATCAAATTAAAAGTTTGCTTCACTTGAAAAAAAAAAAAACTGTCTCCAACACAAAGATAAAATCACACATAATAATATAATGAAACTTTTCAAAAGTACATTAAAAACATAAATCACATTTAAATTTCAAAAAAAAAAAAATAGAGTAAATAACTAAAAAATGTGAATGCAAACTAGAGCCTGCCACTATAGCCCTAAATTTTAACCAAAATATTCACAATATATTTGAATAAAATGTTAGAATGAAATTCACTTGGCTAATATTAGTCGATTTCCTACTATCTACTGAAGGGGTCACAAATAAAAGCAGAAACAGTCCTACCCTGAAGGAGCTTACATTCTCAAAGGAAGTTGAGAGGAGGAGAGGAAGATTCCTGCTCAGGCCACTGGAAATCCCATGTGCAGCCTGAAGAGGAAGGAGATGCAGCTGAGCCGGACGCCCTCCTAAATGAGGACCTCAATGCTGGCAACTGTCCTGAGCTCTCTGCTGACCTCCAGTCTCTCAGCTCCAACTACATTTCAGATGTTTCCAACTGGATGTTTAGCGGACAACTTAATGTACCTGAAACCGAATCCATTACATTCCCTTCTAAACCCAGCCTTACCTCCCGCCTCATTACCGTGGAGGACAATGCCCTGCCAGGCCCCCAGGCTCACACATTCTGGGCCCTTCTTCCCTCTCACATCCAGTCCATCGCCAAGCCTGTTGATTTCACTCACACAGAACCTCTGGAAAAAGCTCCTGGATCACTTCACCAGATGCCGGGGGTGGCCTACCTCCAGTCTCTCCCCTTTCCCAGCCCTCCTCCACTTACCCACCACTATGATGGATGCTCCTGAAGGCCAAGCCCATGAATGTCACTTTCTTATTCAAAAAATCTGAGGGCCCCCTATCCCTCCCATGATCAAATTATTATACCCACTGTCGGATTCTGAAAGCTCCACAATTCGAGTCTTCTTAGACCAGGGGTTCTCAAACTAGGGCCCGTGGGCCAGATGCAGCCCACTGAGGACGTTTATGCGGCCCATTGGGTTATGGCAAAGGGTTGAGGGGTGGAGACAGAGGATGAGTTTTTGTTTTTACTATAGTCCGGCCTCCAACAGTCTGAGGGACAGTGAACTGGCCCCTACTTAAAAAGTTTGAGGACCATTGTCTTAGACCTCACTTCCTACCACGGACTCTTCAATCTGGTGCTGTTGCCTCCTGGGTGTTCCTCAAACATGACATTCCATTTTCTTCTGCTTCAGGCACTTTCTCCATCTAGGAATGTTGGCCCCCTTCTCTACCTTCTGGCTTCCCCGGCTTCCTTAAGTCCCAACTTAAACCTCAACTTCTACAAGAAGCTTTTTCCAATTTTCTTAATGCTACTGTATTCTCTCTTTTAATTATTTCCCATTTGTCCAGCGTGTGGCTTGCTGGTACATATTTGCTTATTCTCTCCCTCATTAGATTATAAAATCTTTGAATGCAGGTATTTTTTGCCTCTTTTTGTATCCTCAGCTTGGCACACAGTAGGTGCTTAATAAATATGTACTGTCTGACTCACTTGGAAAGTTGTTAAAAGATATATTGGGCCAGAAGACTGGGCCAGTAGCTGGGAATGGCATGGTTTCCCCATCATGCAGCCTGAGAGGAGAACACCTGGATCTTACTTTCAGGAGAAAGAAGCCAGGGCAAGCCAGGTAGTTCAGTGGATAGAGCACCAGACCTCCAGGCAGCAAGATTCAAAACTGGCCTCAGACCCTTACTAGCCAGGAAAGTCACTTCTCCCTATTTGCCTCAGTTTCCTCATCTGTAAAATGAGCTGCAGAAAGAAATGACCAATCACTCCACTTCTCTTTGCCAAGAAAACTCCAAATGGGATCAGTAAGAGTCAGACCAACTAAAATGAATGAACAACAATAAACAACAGGAGAAAGAAGAGTGGGTCCTGAGTGGGTCAGCCCCAGGTTACCTCTCTAGCAATCTCAAAGTGGAGAATTTGGAAACTAATGACACTGATAAAGTTTAACATCTGCAAGGTTCTTTATATTTGCCATCTCATCCGATGTGCATAACCACCCTGGGAGAAGGGTGCTATTCTGATCCCCCCTTTGCAGATAAGGAAACTGTGAGACAGGAAGAGCAGACGCTATGCCCAGAGTGACACAGTGAGTAAGTGTCCGAGCTGACATCTAAAGATGGCTCTTCCTGATTCCAAGTGCAGTGTTCTACCCATTGTGTCATACAGACAGAGACAGAATTCCAGAATCTAGTTAAGAGAAGAGGTCATTCCTAGATAGGGTGAACCTCCTGTGAAGAAGAGAAGGACAGATATATCCCTTTGGAGCTGAAAATACAGCTCAAGAATAAGTCATAATAGAGGATAGCAAAGACCTGGCCTTTGCCTTCTGAAATTATCACACAGTTATTTATAGGATATACTTCTGAAAGGAAGAAAGCTTCCCCTTAAGCAACCTCAATTTTATTTTTTTTCCAGGGGAATCCAAGCCTCCAGGGAGGTAGGAGGGATGACCATGTACCCGAGATCAGTAGGGGAATGTCTAACAGGCTCATGATGAAAGAGTTCAAGCCCTCAGAGTAATTCAAGACTGGATGTCTGTATGTGGAACTCCAGAGAAAATGGGCCTCATTGAGAGGCTAAAAGGTAACTTATAGCAGCTATGGTTCTATTTCCTTTCCAAAAGAAGTCCAAAAACTACAGCTATGCCATAAGTCTAGGGACTATACAGGACTAACAGGAAGGACTAGCAGGAAAGGGGACTATTAATTGGTTCAGAATTACTTTAAGTCCTTTATGTGTTTTGTGCATTTTCTGTGAGGTGAAATAAGGGTCACCCTATACCTGATATGTTGATATGTGCGTTATTACCTTGGGACTACAGAGGAGCTAAGGATCCTTTTACAAGCTATATATTCTGAAAATTCCCAGAAATAAACAGGGCAAGACAGAGGGTAAAAACAAGTCAAAAACTGAGTGATATTTGAGGATCTGAGGACTTGATCATCCCCAAGATTGAATCTGGTTTGTGTAAGCCCATAAGCTGGGATACTAAACATTACCGAACTTAAGAAAATATACATATTCGTCTACATTAAATATACTCCAAATTCATTCATGAATATGTTCACATAAAAAGGAGAATAATAAAATAAGTTAAAAAGGTACAATAGAGTAGATTATCTTAAGTACTGAGAGAGATAATATGAGTGAGGCATTTCCCTGGCTTGAGGAATTAGAGATTATCAGACTATTACTTGTCAATAAAAATGCTCCACATAACTGACAATGTCATATAATCTATTTTATTTCTCTGACACAACTTGAATTACTGGTTGGTATATGTACACTATATATTTGTACACAAAAGCATAATAATTTAAATTTTTTCACAATCATATAATTTATATGTTATTATATACTTAAAAATTACTCAGAAGCTAAACCCATAAACCTCAGACACTTACGACAGAGTAAAATTTCATCTGACTTGAACTTTCATTAACCAACGACTAAGAAACAATGAGATCGTTTGCTGAAACTATAATGTAATCAGTCCCTTTTAGGCTGCAGTAAATCCATCAGACTAAACATAAATTGAATCTTTTTTTTGCTCACAGAGGCTCTTGCAGAGACATGTATTCTCATTGTATGGTATTGCAGAAATAAAAGTAGAAGGCACAGGAAATTGGACTAACTCTGGACTGGCACATTCTGGGATTTGTCTTTTAAAATAAGTCCCAGATATAGCTTTTATTTATTTGTGATTTATTTCTCCTGAAAATTGAGGACAGAAAAACCCAAACACACTCAATTCAGGATCCCAACTCCCTGAATTATGGCTAACAAAAAAGTTTTTATGCAGTTTCTTATCTTGTGATGATATCTGCTGACCAATCATGTTAGTCCTATAACTCTATAATGGAAAGCCTTGCTTCCTTGCAACAAAAAAAAAAAAAAAAAAAAAAAAAAAAAAAAAAAGTCAGATTCTTAGATATGAGCTTATCCTTTAAATGTCCTTCACTTTGGGAGACTTTAGAAGCATCAATGGAAATAACATAAAGTTGTGAGAATATAACTTCAAATTTTCACAAAATCTGAAAGTTTAGAGATAGCAAGGGCTTTAATCCAACCTCCCCCTTTAACAAATAAGGCAAGTGAGACAGTGAGAGCCTAAACACATTTGTGCAAAACCATACAAGACAATGACCATAGTGAAAATCTACATTGGGGCAGACCTGTTCAGGGAGCTCTTTAAGACATGTCTCTTCACAAATTACACCATTCTTTAAAGATACATCAATGAATCTATGCCCAATTTATCCTGGATAAAATATGTTTGTATAGTTATTTGCATATTATTTCCCCTTTAAACCATCAACATCTTGAAAGCTAGGACTCTTTCTGCTTTTTTGTTTTTTGCACTTAACATAGTAGCTGACATATTAAGTGCTTAAGAAATACCCTCTGAGTTACTGATTATATGAATATGAATCTCATGTCTAGATGAAACAGTCCTCAACTCAAGAGTTTCACTTTACTTGGGACTTTTTCCAGTTAGATCCCTAATATTATTTTTCTCTATTTAAAGCAAGTGGAATACACATGTGCTTACCCAGTTTTTAGTTTGGTATTAATTTCAAAACAGAGTAGGAAGAACAACAATTTGATTTCAAATAGCTCTGATTGCTACAAGGAAATGTTCAATGAGAATAGGAGGAGGTTGGACTGAGTGAATTCTAACTGAAGGTCTCTTTCAGCTCTAATAGACTTTGATTCCATACCCTGAAGCACAATTTGACTCTTTAAATGATTATAGAGTTATATAATTTATGTATCTTTCTTTGAAACTATTGGTTTCATTAACGATTTATCTGAAGTTTAATTGTAATCTTTGGTCGAGAATATATCCACCAATTTTAACATTTATCCTACAGGAAAATTTAATTCACTATAGCAATTCATTTTATAATGCAATTTCTAGGACCATACTGTGATGAAAATTGAGCACTCTTTGCAACCTCTTAGTATACATACTTGCCCCTAGGGGTAAATGAAATCTTACTAATGGCTAATGGAAGAATAAAGGTTTCCTTTCTGTGACAGTGTCTAAAGAATTGTTTTGCGTAACAAAGCCTTAAAACCTAATGGAAAATGGTCTTTCAAGGATAATTTTTTAAATTTAAAGAATATATGCCAAATATTATATTTCTATAGATATGTATAGACTTTATAAATATGTATATTAAGTATAATTTTGAAATTATATTAAACATTATTTTATATTTTACTTTACCTTATACAAAGCAAGTTTTTTTTGAAACCTTTGCATAATAGAGATCTTTGGTTTTAATGGAAAACACTAGATATTTTAATAAAATTCATTTTTTTCAAACATGATAGTTTTTTCTTTGGTTTTATAGGTTTATTAAAATGAGTTTTTTTCTTTTTAAAGAAACATGTAAAAATTTACCTAATGCTTTAAATCCTTCTAATTCTTCTTGTAATACTTGAGTATCTGGAATTTCAGAAATCAGTGGAGCAGGTGGGAGAAACCAATACGGTGGGCTTTTATCATCAGTATACCTAGAAATAATTCAAAAGAAATTGTGAAATTTGTCAAAATTGTTGTAATAATAAAATATATTAATAATTCATAAAGTATGTAACCAGAAGTAATATTTATTAAATATAAATAGCTTATTATTCATCAGAATAACATTATGAAATAAACTTTTCCTCTTAAATTGATCTTTCCCTTCTCTAAACTTATCACTGCTGTATCTGGACAGTTTACTACATAATGTATTATAATATACGTGTGTGTATATATGTGCCTACATATATATGTATGTATGTGCACGCACACACTCACACAAGCCTTATTTCAGCACCATCCTTCCAGTCACAGTTCAAAATATTGGAGTCATCTTCAGCTCTTCAACCTCCCTAAGCCTCACCCCCATATCCAAATAGCTAATTCTTGTCATTTCTACTTCTACATCTTCCATATTTATGTCACACCTCTCCACTCACATAGACACGATTTCAGGTCAAGTTCCTATCACCCCTCAAAAGGACTATAGCAAGAGAGTCCTAATTAGTCAACCCTAGTCTCTTCCCTCTTCAATGTAGACTCTAATATCTGCCAAATGGCATGCCTGAATACATCATACTTCTACTCCCTGGTGCCTTTAGGATCTAAAACAAACTTCTATCTTGGATATTTAAAGTCCTCCCATCTGGCTCCAGACCATTTCTCCTATTTAATGAGCTTTGGGAAGGTGGTCTTTAATAATGGGGAAAGCAAGAAGACACCCTTAAAGTCTGGGGCCCGTTCTCCCATAGTTACAAGGTTAGAGATCATATGAGGCAAAGGGCTTGACTGGAGCTTCAAGAACAAATGGATGCAGATTCATCATGAGCAAAGAGAATACTCTGAGCACTTCATGAATGGGGGAAAAGGGAATTACATCTTCAATTAGAAGCTGGATGACTGAATTAAATGCCCTCTAATGTACCTTCCAATTCCAGGATTCGAAATCCTCTGTGTCTTATATTTGCACATCTTCTCAATCATTTAAAACAGTGAACACAGAACACATAACTGGACCTACCATTTTCTTCCTCAAATCTACTCCCATGTCAATGACAGCCCTTGCTTCCCAACTCAGATCAATTTTTCAGTGACTCCAATTCAGCTAGAATCCACAATCTGCAGGTTCTTCCTTTGTCAGACATGAATATTTCTGCTCTGTTCTCTCTTTCTGTTACACCTCAAACCAGGTATTTATTAGCTCACACTTGGACTACTTTCTAACTGATCTGCTAATACATCTTACACCTGGTCAAGTATAAAACTTCTCCCACTTCTGTGCTCAGGGCTCCCACTTCCCAAAGAGAAGCGGACCCTGCTTATGTCAGAAATGGATTCTTCTTTAAGAAGAAAGAAGAAGAAATTGATATCTGATTTCCAGTGTCAAGAGTGTGTTTCTAACAATACCTATGTCTATGCACCATCTCAGATGAATCCAGGACAAATTATCAGTCCTGGAGATGACTTTTTTCATTTGCCTGACCCAAAAAAGTATAGGAAAAGCAATAATCCAGATATGTAAGCAATCCAAGCAAGCTCTAACTCAGCTTTAGTCTGAATCAATTTAACATCAAATAAGATCAATTTAAGCATTTTTCAAATCTTCATTTGTAATTTGCAGATTTATAAATATGTGATTATTTACAAAGAGAATCATAAAACAAAAAGTCCTTAGCCAGGAATATTTTAAAAACAATATTTTGCTTCTATGTGGCATACTTACTCTTCAGTTTGATCTGGTCGTACAAAAAACAAACTACTCAATGAAAAAGGGCAATTATCTGTTGAAAATGGGATGGTTCTCTGTCTATATTAAAAGAAATCAAAATTAGTTTATAGCTTTTGACAAAGTTTCAGAAAAACATTTCCAATTAAGTGTGAGAGTAATTGATTATAAATGATAAAAGGCCAGTCTTAGAATCAGAGAAACATATTCAAGATACACCTCTGACACAATCAGTAAGTATGACTCCAGGCAAGTCACTTAACTATACTCCATTCCGCACAGACTAGTTTAGGCTGAACTGCTAGTTTAGACATCCTGTCCAAAAAAGGGCATAAGGTTAGTTTGGCAAGACCTATTTCTGATAAAGCCATGTTAGCCAGGACCGTGAATCCTCCCCACAATCTGTGGCTCAGCAATGGCGTCTGTCAGTTCTTTTAGAATCAGCAGAAGCAGTCCAATAGGCCCAGGGCACTGAACTCATAAAGGAAATGAGGGGCTCTCCCACAAACTCCTCACTTACAACTCCCCATTGGCCACTTTTGTTCTGTCCTCTCAGTCCAAAGGCTGTTTCTCTGATCCCAGCAAATCATCATCCTGCCAGCTCTAGGCAGGGTTCCTGGCCTTCCTCTTGTCCCCAACAGAACTTAAAAACAAAAGACTCTTTTTTGTTTTCCTTTGCTTCCCTTGCTAAATTAAATTCATTTTGAACTTTGCCTTTATTTCTGTAGTGCAGCGTCATATTTTCATATTCATCCTCTGTCTCCCTACTCCAGTTTCTATATCCTGTGCCCACCTTTTAAGAGCTAAGTGGGCTGACTGGGTCTCTTTGCATCTATATTGGTTTCTACACACACACACACACTTTCTCTCTCTCCCTCTCTGTCTCTCTCCCTCTCTGTCTCTCTCTGTCTCTCTCTCTTTCTCTCTCTCTCTCTTTCTCTCTCTCTCTCTCTCTCTCTCTCTCTCTCTCTCTCTCTCTCTCTCTCTCTCTCTCTCTCTCTCTTTCTCTGTCTCTCTCTCTTTCTCTGTCTCTCTGTCTCTCTTTCTCTCTCTCTGTCTCTCTCTCTCTCTCTCTCTCTCTCTCTCTCTCTCTCTCTCTCTCTCTCTCTCTCTCTTCTCTCTCTCTCTCTCTCAATCGCTCTCTCTCTCTCTCCATTTCCTCTTCAGAAGTGTTTGTCTTCGGGTCTTCAAAATTTCATTCTTGAGAGCTTCCTATATCTCAGGAGCTGATTTTCCCCTGAACAATTTTAGTTGAGATTATGTCAGACAATGGCAAGCAGGCTCTGTTCTCTTAGGCTGCTGGCACAGGAACTAGAACACTGGACCTAGAATCAGAAAGATCTGAGTTCAAATTCTACATCAGACATTTAGCGGCTGTGTGACCATGGGCAGGTCACCTAACTCCTTTCTGCCTCAGTTTCCTCAACTGTAAAAGGGGAGAATAATGATACCTATATTGCAGAATTGTTGTGATCAAATAAAAGATATTTGTAAAAGTGCTTAGCACAGCCTTTTGTACATAGCAGACACTATAAGTGCTTATCCTCTTCCCTACTACAAATACTCAGCTCCCAAGGTATCTATCATTTCTAACCCAGAACACAATTACTCCTTCTTCTTAAGAATCAAATCCAAAATAGAATTTTCACTAAGTGGTTACTTAATTTATTCAAGAATGAAATTATCATCAGCTATTAGCTCACATTAAGAAAATATTAGCTGCTTTTGACAGAAAAAATTCCATGATGAGTAAATAATTTAAATACCTGTCATGATACCATGCTAGGCTTGTGATCCATTTCCCAAAATCCTCATTTATTTCTTCTCTATCTCCAGATAATTTGTAAGAAACCTTGATGATACCCTAAATGATGATAAAATCATTCTTTTTCACCCCTCTATATCTTTATCCATATGTATTCTATGATATTTTCCCTCTGCTTCTAGTATTTCATCTTATAAGTTATTATAGGATCATGAGCATATTATTAATGACAAGTAGGAGGTTACATTTGCCTCCTTTGTGAAATCCTTGATATAGACCAGACTTCCTCAGTGGTTCAAGCCCACAACTGGAATAAAAATGAGATATCTGTAGTCCATCTAATATCCAACAAAGAAGTTTCCTAGTACAATAAAACTATAGCAGTGGGGGATCTTCACCTCCCTTTTTCAGAACTAGACGAATCTAGCAAAAAAATAAAACAAGAAAGAAGTTAAGGTGGTTAAATAAGTTAAGTTTTAATTTATAAAATTTTAGAAAAGTTAGGTATGATAGACTTTTGGAGAAAAGTGAATGGGGATAGAAAGGAATATCCCTTTTTCTCAGTAGTACATGGCACTTACACAAAAATTGACCATATAAGGTCATAAAGGTCATATAAGGACATAAAAATCTCACAATTAAATGCAGAAAGATAGAAATAGTAAACGCATCCTTTTCATATCATGATGCAATTAAAAAAATGTGTAATAAAGGGCCATGGAAAAAATAGATCAAAAAGTAATTGGAAACTAAATAATCTAATTTCCAAAAAGAATGAATAGGTCAAATAACAAATCATAGAAGTAATCAAAAATGTCATCCAAGAGAATGACAATAATAAGACGACATGCCAAAATTTATGAGATGCAGCCAAAGTAGTTTTTAGGGGAAATTTATATCATTAGATACTTATATGAATAAAATTGAGAAAAAGGAGATCAATGAATTGTGTATGCCACCAAAAAAGCTGGAAAAAGAACAAATTAAAAATCACCAATTAAATACCAAATTCAAAATTCTAAAAATCAAAAGGAAGATTAATAAAATTGAAAGTAAGAAAACTATTGAGCTAATAAACTAAATCAAGAGTTGGTTTTATGAAAAAGCCAACAAAATGAATAAACTTTTGGTTAATTTGATTTGAAAGATGCTTCCTTATCAATGGCAGAGAAAGAAGAGTCAACAAAGATACAGCACTGCCCTAGTTGACCACCATTTAATCTGCCTTTGCATTTTTCATGAAAACCAGCCGAAGCTGACTAAGGATGGAAGCCACTGATCCTGAGATGTATTTGTGAGATGTGCACAGGCAATGGTCTGAGCTTTACTCTCCTGAGCCAATAACATCTTTTAAAAGATCCATTACCTTTTAAGGCAAAACTAGCCCAGTTTAAGGGAGTCAATATTTCTCTTACAACAGATCTCTAACTCACCTTCCTTATTAGCAACCAGAAAGCATTTTCCTGAAGGTTGAGCAATGTTCTCACCCCACTAGAAGCAGGGCTCACAATGTACCAGGGCACTGTGCAAGGCACTGGGGATAAAAGTACAAAATCGAAAAAACCTCTTTATGATTTATACAGACATTTGAGGCCATAGGTTACTACAGGCTCCTTTCTTGAAATTTTTCTTTCTATCCTTAGAGGCTATTCTCCTATTTTAGTGATTTTCCATGATACTTAGGTTATTGAATATTCATAAGCAGTTTTCTCCCTTCCATAATATTCTTGGTTTAAAGTCTTTTGTATTAGATTTGCAAGACTGTAGACAAAAAATTCTGACAAATCTTTGTAGAGATACTTCATGACCTATCGAAAAGTCTGTTATTCCTACATGTTAAGCACTGGTCCAGGAATCCCAGTATTATTCTTCTTGGCCATTCATTCAATTTCAAAACCTACTTTTCTTTCCTGGACTGGCACCTATACTCCAATGGAACTCAATTTCATTCCCAATGTTAGTAATCTTGTTAATGCTTTTTAGGTTCCTTCCAACAACACTATTTGCACTTATGTGAATCATGAAATATGGAGAGCAGTTATGTATTCCGATTCATCTTGGGATGTTTTCTAGTATGCCTTAATTAAATGAGCTAGAATACAACAGATTTCTATTTTTGCTGTCAGGCAGAAAAATAACTATCTGGGTGTAGTAAAGGCAGAAATCTGAGCTCTTTTAATTCCTCTAAAAACAATTCTAAAAAATGTCTCAAATTGAATTCTAAAGAAGCAACACCAACAAAAGGTTAAGGTAAAACAAGTTTTCAGCCCCAGAAAACTTAGGAGGTCAGTAGGAACGGTCTATCTCATTGGGATGATGGTTGTTCTAGGGCTTGAAAGCACCAGCACTAGGCCTCTGAGACAGCTACATCAGACTACAAGAGATGAAGAAGGTTGGATGACTGATCAGAAAGAAATTACAGAGGCATCTTTGTTAGTGCTGGGTTCAGGATCCTGTTGTACTACCCAGTACAATTCAAGGAAAAACAGGAGCAGCATGAGGGGAGCAGGGGCCCAGGTCATAGATTCAGAATGGACAAGAATGCTTCTGGTTGTTTAAGAAGCAACTCTGGTCTCAGTTCCAAGGCAGGAGGAGTACAAGCATTTGAGGTTACAGGATAGTAGGGGTCCTAGTCACAGTTCCAGATCCAAACGGAATATACTAGCAGCTATAAGAGAGCAAGGATTTTTCCTGGGTAAAAACCCGAGCACAGGTCAGAAGAGCAATGATCAAGATCTTCTTAGATCATATTACCTTGGAACTACCAAAAACTTAGAGACCCCCAGAATTAGCTCTGCAAATAGCAGCATGAAAAACCTGGAGCTTGAGACAATGTTCTCACCACCTTGGGAGCAGGGCTCAATTTTAACAAGTCAAGCAATAATCTGGAAAAATGAGCAAAAACAAAAACAAGAACCTGAATATAAAATGTTACTATCTGGACAAAAAAAAAAAGCAAAATTCAAACTCAAAAGACAATGATGAGAAAATAGCTACAAGCAAAGCCTCAAAGAAAAATGTGAATTGGACACAAGTTCCAAAATATTCTTAATTAAAAGATACAAGCAGAGAAACTACATTTGTTAAGAGGTACCATAAACAATGAAAGAAGTAATATAATACTAATCTATCTCTCACACACAAACACATGCACATATATATATATGCATGTAGAAGAAAAATAGACAGTAAAATTATAGTAGTGAACAATCTTCCCTCTTCCCTCTCAGAACTAGATAAATCTAACCACAAAATAAACAAGAAACAAGTTAAGATGCTGAATACAATTTTAGGAAAAGTTAGATGTGATAGACCTCGGGAGAAAATTCAGTGAGAAGAGAAAAAAATAATGCCTTTTCCTCAGCTATATATGGCACCTTCACAAAGAGTCACCATGTATTAGAGCAAAAAAAAAAAAAAGCCTCACAATCTACTTTTTTGTATCCTAGATCCTTCTGCCAGTCTAAGGACCATTACTTGGGATGATATTTTTAAATGAGTAAAATAGAGATTTACAAAGAAAACCAATCATATCGAAATATCATTATCAAAAATATATTTAATATCCCAATTTATCACCTCCAGTTAAGCTCTTCTTGATCTCTCATCTGATTTTAGAGGCCCTTCCCCAGGGCCCTTCACTCCCTCTGCCTGGAAAAGGTAGAAAGCACACAGAGGAAGCTGCTCCCAGATCCTCTACTATGCAACGCACCCAGGAAAAGCACATCAGCATTTCCCAGTGAGCTGCATTCTCTAGTAATCCATACTGGAGCTTTCCCTCTTCTCCATCCCCTGAACTTTCTGTGGCTTGTATGAGCTCTCAGAGAGTAAGGAATGCCTTTTTTGCCTTTCCTTCTATTCTCAGTCCTTAGCACAATGGCTGGCACACAATCAATGTTGAGTGACTAACAATCATTTTTTAGAAGACAAGCAGTTGAAGAAATACACTAGTTGATCAGTGTAATAGGTTCAGTTCACAGGACAAAACTGCCAATAACTATAACAATCTAGTGTTTGACAAACCCAAAGGCCCCAGCTTTGGGGATAAGAATGCACTATTTGACAAAAACTGCTGGGAAAATTGGAAACTAGTATGGCAGAAACTAGGCACTTAGCCACACTTAACAACATACACCAAGATAAGGTCAAAATGGGTTCAAGATTTAGGCATAAAGAATGAGATTATAAATAAATTAGAAGAACATAGGAGAGTTTATCTCTAAGACCTGTGGAAGAGGAAAGAATTTGTGGCCAAAGGAAAACTAGATATCACTAATGATCACAAAACAGAAAATTTTGATTATATTAAGTTTAAAAGTTTTTGTACAAACAAAATTAATGCAGGCAAGATTAGAAGGGAAGCAAAAAACTGGGAAAACATATTTATAGTCAAAGGTTCTTATAAAGGCCTCATTTCCAAAATATGTAGAGAATTAACTCAAATTTATAAGAAATTAAGCCATTGTCCAATCAATAAATGGTCAAAGGATATGAATAGACAATTTTCAGATGAAGAAATTGAAACTATTTCTAGTCATATGAAAAGGTGTTCCAAATCATTATTGATCAGAGAAACGTACATTAAGACAACTCTGGGATACCACTACACACCTGTCAGATTGGCTAGGATGACAGGAAAAGATAATGAGACGCACACCGATACATTGTTGGTGGAACTGTGAGGATCCAACCATTCTGGAGAGCAATTTGAAACTATGCTTAAAAAGTTATCAAACTGTGCATACCCTCTGACCCAGCAGTGTCTCTACTGGGCTTATATACCAAAGAGAGATTAAAGGAGGGAAAGGGACCTGTATGCGCAAAAATGTTTGTGGCAGCCCTTTTTGTAGTGGCTAGAAATTGAAGAGATGCCCGCCAATTAAGGAATGGCTAAGTTGTGGTATATGAATGTTATGGAATATTATTGTTCTGTAAGAAACAACCAACCAGCAGGATGATTTCAGAGAGGCCTGGAGAGACTTACGTGAACTGATGCTAAGAGGAATGAGCAGGACCAGGAGATCATTGTACACTTCAACAATACTATATGATGATCAATTCTGATGGATGTGGCTCTCTTCAACATTGAAATGATTCAAACCAGTTCCAATTGTTCACTAATGAAGGAAATCAGCCACACCCAGAGAGAGGACCTTGGGAAATGAGTGTGGACCACAACATAGCATTTCCACTCTTTCTGTTATTGTTTGCTTGCATTTTTGTTTTCCTTCTCAGGTATTTTTACCTTCTTTATAGATCAGATTTTTCTTGTGCAGCAAGATAACAGTATAGATATGTATACATATATTGTATTTAACATATACGTTAACATATTTAACATATTATTAGACTACCTGCCATCTGGAGAGGGGGTGGGGGAAGGAGGGGAAAAGTTGGAACAGAAGGTTTTGCAACGGTCAATGTTGAAAAATTACCCATGCATATGTTTTGTAAATAAAAAACTATAATAAAAAAAGAAAGTTAAAAAAAAAAAAAGAAGACGACGGTGACAAGCAATTGTTTTCTCAAAACAGCCCACATCTTCCCCCTAATATTACTTCTTCAATTGTGAAGTAATCTTTCCTCCCTTCCTCCTGGTACGGCATCTAGAATCTTGAATCTAGATTACATCTAGAAATCTAGAAACATGTCCCCGATCTCCTGAGGTGGAAGAATCATTTCCAGCCCCTTCATATTCTCTTGTAGGAGACCAGCCTGCATTTTGGACATGATCACTTAACCAGGCCAGAAGGACAAGGATGGCGTCCTCAGAGAAAGTTACTAGCAATTCCTCCCTGCTCTCTCTATACTTACAAGAACTGGGAACTTCAGTCTTTATCTTTTAAACCCTTGTGGGAGATTACGATCCCCCTGCTTAGCTGCCATTAACAACATGACAGAACATCTTTAACAGCTCTTAACACTTGACAGTCCCACACCTCTTTTCCTTTTTCATACATCAAATTCTTCCTTTAGCTTCTTGATGTGTTTCCTTCCCTTTTCTAGCTCACCCTGCCTTAGGGAATACCTTTTCTTTTTAAGTCGTCCTCCTCCAAAATATTGACAGGGGTTGAACACCATCAGATGCATCCTGGTTAAGGTTCAGGGCAGAGGGGACTCTAGAGAGGTCTTAGGTAAAGTCCTAGTTTGGACATGGATGGTCTGAGCTTGAAGGGCTCCTAAGAGCAGCAAATGCAGCCCCTTAAGACTGCAGATAAGAAGACAGGGCCTAATAAGGTGAACTAACTGACTGACTCAACCTCTCTCTAATTAGTGACAGGGCAAGGGATCTAGCTCCCCACCATTCTCTGCACTTAAGAGAATGCTGCAAAGAGTTTGGTTAATTAATTACTACTAACTAATACAATGTAGTTGGGGTGCAAGACTTATGCAGCTATTGTTTAAAATTACCAGATAAAGTGTGCCCTTTCAGCTATTAGCAGAGAAGGACTTGAAAAAGGAAATGCTTCAGCCAAGGTCCCAGGGGTGTCAAAGGAGGGCTACAGGCTCAGGCCGGCCATTCCAGCTCCGGAGGACCTGCCTCCATACTCCACTTGCTACCAAAAGAACTTTCTAAAATAAAACTTGAAGAGAAACAATGCACTTGGCCCAAGCTGCCCCAAACATGCTTAAAAGTTGCTCATCTTCTGCCAGTAAATGTACCCATGATTCTTATTTATTCACTGAGAGACTGAAAATGGGAAAAAATAAACAAATTACAAATAAAGGGAAAAGATTCCACCAGACTTCCGACAGAGCCAAATTACCAAAATAAAATCTCCTCTTTCAAGGTTTGATATATAATTAGCAATTCTTTTTTTGGAGAGGGAAGGGGTTCATGTAAGAAAACAATCATTGCTTTCACCTTTAATACACTGATTTAAAATATAATTTTAAGTCACTCTTGGGATAAATTTGAAGTCTTACCCCATAATACCTAGAGCTTCAATGTAATTATGTGAACTATTTTGTAGTTCAAAGTTCATATAACAAAATCTCTGTGAGTATCCTGAGAGATGAGGAATTCTGGAATTATCTTCACTATATAAATAAACATTAAAATGGAGCATGCAAGAACGCAATTACATTTTTGCATGTTTATATTAAGAAAATTGTTAGAATTAAGATTTAAAATGAGTTCTTAAAGTTTTTAGCTTAGATTATTGTAAGGCTTTACTTTTAATTTGTAGTATATTTATCACAAAAAAAACTATAAACGTGGCCAAAGATATTTTTTCATATATTTCCTCAAAAATTTTATTTTTGCTATGATTACTTATCAAAATTTTTTAATTTGCTAGCTTCATTATCTCATCTATGTAGGAAGTCTTCCCACCAACTGAAACTGCAATTAAATCCTTAATCTTATTTTGCAAGTACATTAGGGACTCGTACCTATACCTACGCTTATTTCTGCAAATAAACTTCTATTATCCTTAGACATTTCTAATAATGCTCATTTATAAATTTACATTTTCAAATTTATTTACAATTATTTTATTTCAAATTTATTTACATCAAATTTATTCATATCCACAAAGACATAAAAAGATTACTGATTTGACAGAAATCCATAGCGCTTTAAGTCTGGAGGACGTCACCGGCAAAAGTTGAGTGGTATAGACGAGGCTCAATCTTACCGGAGAGGGGAGGGGCTCAATCCTTCGCAGGCCACACCTACACGATGGTTTAGGGGCAGGGGTTGGCCCGCACCCGGTTATGCAAATGAGCTGAGGGGCGGGGTTTTACTGTAGTCCGGCCCTCCCACAGTCTGAGGGACTGGGAGCTGGCCCCTATTTAAAAAGTCTGAGGACCACTAGGGGATGCTCTTTTATTTGGTCTACACCCACTCCTCTGCCCTAAAAGGAAAGCTCGCCCCTCGGGACTAAAAATCCCACGACGCCATTATTAAAAGTAGTTCACACCTAGGCATTTTAATTTTGCAAAGTCCTTTACAAAAAGTCTCAAAAAGCTGAAAATGTCAGCTTTTTGAATCATTTCCAATTTGTCATTTCCAATGACAGTATTTATGCATCACTTTACGATTGCAAAGCACTTTAGAAATATTTTCTCACTAAAAAACCTGAAACGCGTCAGAAAGATACCTGATCAATAAATCCACTGATACTTATGCATCAGTTTAAGATATGCAAAATGGTTTGCGAATGTGCTCATTAAAAACTGGAAATACACCAGAGATACCTGAGCAATCAGCTGCTATCACTCAGAACAATTCCCGTTCACACATCACTGAAGTGTACAAAGCGTGAACGACTGCTAGTCACGTGATCTTCACAAGGAGAGAGCCGATGCTACAATTCTTATGCTCATTTTACAGGTGGGGAAACTGAGGCCTAGGGAACTGCTGGGGGCCGCCCGAGGTCACGGGGCAGCAGGGGGCAGAGGCTGGGTTTGAACCTGGCTCCTCTGACCCGGAAACGGACGTCCTTTCCACGCCTTTGCTTCCAAGTACTCATTTTACAGGTGAGGAAACTGAGACCGGAGAGGGCAGTGGCACTCAGGGCGCACCCGGCTGTCCTTACCTCTCGGGGTCAGTGGGAGCGTCCATCTGTCCGCAGTCGTCGTCCTCGCGAGTCTGTCAGGGACCGGCCTTCAGGCCTCAGCACCTCCGAGGCAGGCGGAGCCGAGCCCCGAGTCATCCACCTGGCCCCGCCCCCAGGCCGGGACTAGACCAGCAGAGCTGAGCTCCGAGTCACTGATGCCCCAGGGCTCGGGCTCCCCTCCCTTCCCTTAGGTTGGTTCACTGGTATAGAACAGACATCCGAGCCTGAGATTGAGACATCATCTCTCCACAGACATAGAAATTCCCAATAATAAAGTTTGAAAACTCATTTTAAAGTTGTATTTATTTATGATTTTTTGAAATTTGAATCCAAATTCTCTCCCTTCCTCCAGCACCTCTCCTATTCAATGAGAAGGCAAGAAATGTGATTTCAGTTATGCATGTGAAGTCATGCAAAATATACGTCCACATTCACCATGTTGCAAAATAGGAAGGAAGGAAGGAAGGAGGGAGGGAGGGAGGGAGGGAGGGAGGAGGGAGAGAGGGAGGGAGGGAGGGAGGGAGGAGGGAGAGAGGGAGGGAGGAGGGAGGGAGGGAGGAGGGAGAGAGGGAGGGAGGAGGGAGAGAGGGAGGGAGGGAGGGAGGGAAAGAGGAGGGAGGGAGGGAGGAAGGGGGGAGAGGGGGAGGGAGGAGGGAGGGAGGAAGGAGGGAGAGAGAGGGAGGGGGGAGAGAGGGAGGGAGGGGGGAGAGAAGGAGGGGGGAGGAGGGAGAGAGGGAGGGAGGAGGGAGGGAGGGAGGAGGGAGAGAGAGAGAAGAAGGGAGGGAGGAGGGAGAGAGGGAGGGAGGAGGGAGAGAGGGAGGGAGGAGGGAGAGAGGGAGGGAGGGAGGGAGGGAAGGAGGAGGGAGGGAGGGAGGAAGGGGGGAGAGGGGGAGGGAGGAGGGAGGGAGGAAGGAGGGAGAGAGAGGGAGGGGGGAGAGAGGGAGGGAGGGGGGAGAGAAGGAGGGGGGAGGGAAGGAGGAGGGAGGGAGGAGGGAGGGAGGGAGGAGGGAGGGAGGAGGGAGGAAGGGAGGGAGGGGGAGGGAGGGAGGGGGGAGAGAGGGAGGGAGGGAGGGAAGGAAGGAGGAGGGAGGGAGGGAGGAAGGGGGGAGAGGGGGAGGGAGGAGGGAGGGAGGAAGGAGGGAGAGAGAGGGAGGGGGGAGAGAAGGAGGGGGGAGGAGGGAGAGAGGGAGGGAGGAGGGAGGGAGGAAGGAGGGAGAGAGAGAGGGAGGGGAGAGGGAGGGAGGGAGGAGGGAGAGAGGGAGGAGGGAGGGAGGGAGGAGGGAGAGAGGGAGGGAGGAGGGAGGGAGGGAGGAGGGAGAGAGAGAGAAGAAGGGAGGGAGGAGGGAGAGAGGGAGGGAGGAGGGAGGGAGGGAGGAGGGAGAGAGAGAGAAGAAGGGAGGGAGAGAGGGAGGGAGGAGGGAGAGAGGGAGGAGGGAGAGAGGGAGGGAGGAGGGAGGGAGGAGGGAGAGAGGGAGGGAGGAGGGAGAGAGGGAGGGAGGGAGGGAGGGAAGGAGGAGGGAGGGAGGGAGGAAGGGGGGAGAGGGGGAGGGAGGAGGGAGGGAGGAAGGAGGGAGAGAGAGGGAGGGGGGAGAGAGGGGGGGGGAGAGAAGGAGGGGGGAGGAGGGAGAGAGGGAGGGAGGAGGGAGGGAGGAAGGAGGGAGAGAGAGAGGGAGGGGAGAGAGAGGGAGGGAGGAGGGAGAGAGGGAGGGAGGAGGGAGGGAGGGAGGAGGGAGAGAGAGGGAGGGGAGAGAGAGGGAGGGAGGAGGGAGAGAGGGAGGGAGGAGGGAGGGAGGGAGGAGGGAGAGAGAGAGGGAGGGGAGAGAGAGGGAGGGAGGAGGGAGAGAGGGAGGGAGGAGGGAGAGAGGGAGGGGGGAGGGAGGAGGGAGGGAGGAGGGAGGGAGGGAGGGGGGAGAGAGGAAGGGAGGGAGGGGGGAGGGAGGGAGGGGGGAGAGAGGAAGGGAGGGAGGGGGGAGAGAGGGAGGGAGGGGGAGGGAGAGAGGGAGGGAGGGAGGAGGGAGGGGGAGGGAGAGAGGGAGGGAGGGAGGGGGGAGAGAAGGGAGGGAGGGGGAGGGAGAGAGGGAGGGAGGGAGGGGGAAGAGAGGGAGGGAGGGAAGAAGGGAGGGAGGGAGAGAAGGAGAGAGGGAGGGAGGAAGGAAGGGAGGGAGGGAGGGTGAAAGAGAATAAAAGAAAAAAGGAAAGAAAAAAGAGAAAAAAGAAAAAGGGAAAAAGAAGGAAGAAGAAAAGAAAGAAAGGAAGGAAGGAGGGAAGGAAGGAAGGAAGGAAAGGAAGGAGGGAGGGAGGGAGGGGGGAGGGGGGAGGGAGGGAAGGGGTGAGGGGAGGAAAGAAAAAAGAGAAAAAAGAAAAAGAATAAAGAAAAAAGAGATCGCTTCCTCCTCCCCTGCCCTCCCTCTCCCTGGTAATAAAGAGAAAAAGAAGGAAAGAAGGAAGCCCTCCCCTCCCTCCCTCACCTCCCCTCGTCCTCCTGCCTCCTCCCCTCCCCCCCTCCCTGTAGGAAGGAAGGAAGAAGGAAGGAAGGAGCCTCGTCAGGAAGGAAGGAAGGAAGGAAGGAAGGAAGGAAGGAAGGAAGGAAGGAAGGAAGGAAGGAAGGAAGGAAGGAAGGAAGGAAGGAAGGAAGGAAGGAAGGGAAAAAGCTTCAATCTGCATGCAGAATTCTCCAGTTGTCTCTCTGATGGTGGATAGCATTTTTCATCATGAGGCCTTTGGAGCTGTCATGGATCATTGCATTGATCAGAATAGCTAAGTCATCCACAGTTGCCCCAAGAAATAGGTCTCAAAGCTTGGCATTTTTAGATATCTTTTTTCCATTCTAAATGAAGGGAGTAGAATCTCCATTTTGGGGAATTTTGAAAGGTCAGGAGATCAAGCCACAAGAATTTGGAAATTAGAATCTAGTTCAAATGTTTTCAGAGAGAGCAATTCGGATGCCCAGAGGAGCAAGGAGTGACCTTCAGGAGCAACATTCTGGTCCTGGGCCAGTAGTAACTGAGAGGAGAATTTGGTGAGACCAGTACTGTTTAGAAACTCCCTCCAAAGACCAGGGTGGTGTAGGGATAAGTATGTCCCTTGTTATATTGGGGCAGGAATGCTGCATATTTAGTCAACTGTGTCATAAATAATCCCATTTTAAGAGATGCTAAGGGGTTAAATAGAATTGGAGTGCTAGCCATTAGTCCCTAACAATGGGGAAAAAACATTCTGGATGGGGAGGCTTAAGCCAATAGCAATGGATATCTCATGAAACTCTTAGGATACTCTAGAGCCTTGAAAGTGTAGATGTAGACTTCTTGCCCCTTTGAGAAGAAGTCAGAATTTATTTATTCACCAAACTAGTATGAGAATCTGAAGCAGATTTTTCAAAAATGTTATTAACTAGCAGGTCTTTGCCTAACCTTTAAGAGAAGTAGGTTGAGGATGCACAAAACTGAATGAATAGAGGGAAAGTTTCCACTTATATTTAACAATTTAGGAGATAAAAAGAGGAATGTAAATGATTTTAGTGAGGGAAAACTTGAGAATTGTAGAAAGGCTGGGGAACAACTAGTGAAAATCAGAATTACTGTTTCTCAACCTGTGAATAAAGCAATAAAATTTATACTGGGTATAGGTAAGGACATTTTTGGCTGAGAACAGCTGCTAAAAGGCAGTGCATAGGATTTAGGAAAATTCCAGGGAGATTGGTATGAAGGGATTAATATGGGTTCCTTCTCAACTATAGATACAGTTATAAATGGAATTAACACAGTAGCTGATATTTATATAGCACTTTAAGCATTAAAAGAAGAAAAATTAAGAGAGGAAGCAGAGAGTTATTCCATGAGGCATTGATATAGGTGAATAAAGGAGGTAATATGATTACTAGGAAGGACACTAGGATAGGGAGGCAAGAGGTGTTGGATTCAAAATGCCCTCTCAGACACTTAACTGCCCACCTGACTTAGTAAATTCCTCCATGTTTCAATAACTCTGCAAAAAGAAGGGATAGATTTCATGACCAGGAAGGGAAAAGATCCCTTCCTCTCACTTCTAAATCTTTGGGTCTAGCGTTTATTAATTACTAAACAATATCTTTCCTCCCAGGGCAGGTAGAGTAGATAGATCACTGGGCCTGTCGTCAGAAAAATCTGAGTTCAAATCCAACCTCAGACTTAATCCTGTTTGCCTCAGTTGCCTCATCTGTAAAATGAGCTGGAGAAGGAAATGGCAAACTATTCCAGTATCTTTCTTTGCCAAGAAAACCCCAAATGGGGTCATACAGGGTCAGACAGGATGGAACAAAAACACCACCTTTTCTCTCATAGATGTCTGAAATAGGTATAGCAAAATGGAAAAGTAGCAACTTTGTTCTCCTAATTTTCTTTCCTAATTAGCAAGCAACCTGAAACTCTTGATTTTAAAATGAATTAATACTATATTAAAAAATACTGCCAAAACCCACAAGCACGCGTTCACACTTTCTAATCCACCCACACAAGCAGTGCTGGGCAGACTGCCATGGGAGAAGAAGGGGGAAGTTTCCTTTTCCAGGCAAAATGCCTTATATCACAAGTCATCTGGGCTAGTGTTGACTAAATAAATTGCTTTACGGGCTTGGACTTGAAATCCAGTCAAGTTTCTTTTTTTAAGACCATTTTTCTGAAATCATATGATGATACAAAAAAAAAAAAAAGATGCATAACTGACTTTTCTCCAAATATAAGGAAAATGGAAGTTTTTATTGATTTGGAACTTAGTGATCATGGAGAAGTTCACTCTTCAAAATTCAACATGTTTTTGTTTTTGTTCCTTTTGTTTTTTAATTTAAAAAGTATCTTTTTTTTAGAAATCTTTTAGTCTCAGAAAGATTTCCCTTTTCATTGCACCATCTGTTGTGAGTTGACCATACTTTAAAGTCTAACACAAAAACACAAACAGTTTATTTTTAAAGCTATTTTTCTTCTTAGATTCTCATCCCCAGGTGGCATCTCTCCCTCCCCATTTGTATACAGAAATCACATAAAATATATAGCAAAGCTGCTTCTAAACATCTCTGAAAGAATTTAATTTTTGATTTCCCTCAAGCTTAACATCTGATCTGCCATATGTTTTGAGTCTTTCCAGCTTGCAAAGATCATATAGCAAGTCATAAACCTGCATGTTCTAAAGAATGTGACTAGAAGATCAAAAACACTAAGAAATTATAGGTCAGTGATCTATATGCAAATAGGGGAAATGAACATCTCTCCAAATATAAATCTGTTACAAAACTGAAATGTTCTATTTAAGTTACAAATTGTTTAAAAAATAGTCTGAACAGTTTTTAAGCAAAATGTCAAAGTTGATTTATAGTTGTTCTTTCTAGAGAGATTCTCAGAAGGAGTTTATCTCAACTTGCCCATCTGAACTATTATTCCCTTCCTCTTTCCTCTAATTTGTGTTTTTGTAAGATGGTGGTGAAACACAAAACTCTCCCTTAATGGCTTTATGAGCTATAAATAACATAAATAATAAACTACAAGAATAAACTCAAGATGTCATTATTCACCCACAGTAAGTGATGGGTGATGAATTTATAGGGGGATAAATCTTTGTTTGGAACTTTTGATTGGTTTTCCCTTTGGTCCTTATTGGATTATAGGTTTCACTAATGGGGACTACTTCAAGATGCTTTTGAGGATGAAATCTTAGGAAGACAGCCAGCCTTTTGTGTTATTCTATAAAAGAAAGCTGACAGACAATTCGACCCTTTTTCTTTTATCCCTTTTCTTATTTTATTTTTTTTACAGAGAACCTTGAGATCACAGCATATAATATGAGGACAGGAGACAGTGATGGTTGCCTTGTGGCAAAAGTACATGGCTGAAGCAGAAATGTGCTTTGCCTATAAGGCCCTAGAGGAAAGTTCATGCAATATTGAGTTACTTGTTTCAGTTCTATGGAGACAGTGTTGCATCATCCCAACCACGTTGAAGCTCTGGACTGAAGAACTACGTGGACAAATTATGAGAGCTCCTGAGGTTACCTCTTTCAACAGCACTAAATTTGAGTCCTGGAATTGGTCTTCTAGCCAGATAAAGGGAATTTCTAGGCAGTGAGATCCAGAATCCAACCTCCTAAAGAAAGAAGAATTTCTTGGAAAGTTTTGCTTTGGCAAATTAAGAGTTTAGAGATTTGTTCTTATATTGAGACAGGGGAATTTCCTAAGTAGCATGCCTCTTGACAGTGGAAGAAGCTCACATAAATAGTTGGCTGTGCTAGAAAAACCAGCAACAAAGAACAGAATTAGGCAGACCTAAGACTTTGCAATCCACTACTACTGAAAGTTATTTGAATGACATCTGTTCCGGGAAACTCCTGACTTACAGGTGTTTCTGACTGTCCATCCAGCAGCACTTCAGAGCAGTAATGCAAGGCTAACTGCCGGCAAAGGTCTGTGGAATGAAAATAGAACTCCACAAAATAGCACTGTTATGTATCTAACAGCCCCAGCTCCAATCCCTTCTCTCTGCAAATCATGGGATGGAATATAGTCTGCCAGATTTTAGGTTTGGAAAATTAATTTGGCTGGAAAATAGGGAGAAGAATAGCATCATGTGAGGTTGCAGGAAGGATGGCAAAAAGATAGCCGAGATGATTCAAATTCTGTCTGAGCTAGATACAGTTTGTTTTTCATCTTTCATTTTCAAAGAGGATCAGTGACATTGCAGAGTGAGGACTGGACTCACACATGAATTAGATTTAAGTAAGACAGAGCTATACAAAGCTGTCAAGTCTCATTTTCTCTTCCAGAGTCATCAAAGTCCAGGGCAAGATGGCCCAGGATGTATTGAATGACCTTGGTGTCTCTTAAATATCTAATCAAGGTCTAAGTGCTCCACAGTGCCTACTTCAGCCACTTGGAACATGGCCATTGGAACAAATTATTCTCATCCACCCATTCACCACTTAATAGAGTGCTAGCAATAAGATATGAGGAAAAAATTGAAGGAAGGAGTATAAGCAAAGAAGAAACAAACTCGTTTTCTTCAGATTGTATTAGATATACTTAGAAAACCACAGAGAAGCAACTAAAAATCACTAGAATAATTAATAAGTAGCAGGAAAAAAAATAAATCCATATGAATCATCACCATTCCTATATATAACCAGAAAAAACCAGTAGGAAGATCTATAGAGAGATGATGTTAAATTGTTCAGTCATGTCGAACTCTTGGTGATTCTAAGTGGTGTTTTCTTGGCAAAGACACTAGAAGTAGTTTGCTATGTCCTTCTCCAGCTCATTTTACAGATGAATTACTAAGTCAAGCGGGGTAAGTTACTTTTATAGGGTCACATAGATAATAAGTTTTTGAGGCCAGATTTCACCTCAGGATGATATCAAGTCCAGTGCTCTATCCTCTGTACCACATGGATTTCATTCAAAACAACTATAAATGCTTCAAAATGTTCTGAAGTGTGTCTTACAAGATTCAGCTAAGGACTATATGAATCCCACTATTAAACTCTTTGCATAAATAGATCAAAATAATAGAGAAACATGAATTGTGAATGGGTACGTTATCACTATAACAATGCTACTTAAATTAGTTTACTTCTTTGATGCTTGACCAATTAAATTTTCAAAGGAATAGTTTATATTTTATAGGACTAAAAAAAATTAAAATTAAAAAAATTAAAAATTTTATAGGGCCAGAAAAAATTAAAACAGTATTTATCTGGACAAACAAAAGTTCTAGAATCTCAAGAGTAATAATGGAAAAAAAAAAGGATAAAAATCATAGACCACAAATTCCTCTGTTTAGTTTTTAAAGCTTCTTTTAACCTCTCTCCACTATATCTTTCCATTCTTATTATATACATTATTTCCCATCATTTTTGTATTGTATGATGCAGAAAATAGGCTTTCTCACTGTTCTTTTTAAAAATTTCAATAGAATTTTATTTTTAAATACATATGAAGACAGTTTTAAAAATTTGTTTTCATAAGACTTTGTGTTCCAAATTTTTCTTTCCTTCCCTTCCCTTCCCCCTCCCCAAGAGAGAGAGTAATCTAAGTTAAATATATGCAATTTTTTAAAACACATTTTCATATTTGTCATTTCTCTCTGTTCTTTTCACCCAACTCTCCATTTCTCATCTCCATGCCTTTGCAATGGTAGTCGTTCCATGCTTAGAATTCACTTCCTCTTTACTCCCTTTTCAATTCTCCACCCATCTTTTTCTGCATGAAAACTTGCCTGATTCCCACAAATGCTACTGCCCTCCCTCCCACATGTATTTACACCATATATGTGTCTGTATATGTGTATTTGTACTTGTTAGATTAATATTTATACTGAATACATTTTTATATGTTTGTTGTCATATCAATTTTAAGGTTAAATTTCTTTGGAGCAGAGCGAAAAAAGCCAACTGTGGGAAGGAGCAGACTTAGGAATGCCAAGCTACCTGGTTAGCAGAGACATTGTACCCAAGAGTGTCTTGGGAACTCCCCACAGAAGAAGAAGACCTGGCCCTATGGTGGGAGTTGCCTTCCCCATACCCACAACCTACATACATGTGTTTTCTGGCTACAAGTCTAGCATTCTTAATACTACACCATCCCATCTCCAAACTGGCTGGGTGACCACAGAAAAGTTAACCTTTCTGAAATTTCAGTTGCTTTACCTGCAAAATGATGGGATTCTTTCCAGCTACAAAACCCCCTTCTTTTGTAAATGGTCCAAAAAACTGGATTTGATCATATACTGCTGGATTTGATGTGTATAATCCATAGATTTTTTTAATTTACTGGTCTCTATGGGCTTTCAAATAGATCAAGTCCTATGACTCAGTACTATCTAGAAACCCTAACTTTAGAATTTGGATTCAAAAACTAGGGCTCACTTCCAAACCACAAAGATTCAAACCACAGAGATCCACATTCAGCCACAGAAACTTGCACAAATTATAAATACTTGTTGGTTATTTCAATTGTCTGATAATGATATCTATATTATTTGCTAGTGTTAGTTGGTAGTTGTCTATTCTCACATGTAAGATCCTAGAAGGCAGATCTGTATCTACTGAATTTATTAGTTTGCCTCCCAAAGAATATTGAGTGTACATGGCTATATATTCTAAATATATGATATCATATTCTCCACTTCAGAAACACTACTTATTCTGTTATGTCATTCATTATCTACATACTGGAAACATGATTCATTATCTACATACTGGAATGAAAAAGAAGGAAGGAAGGAAGGAAAGAAGGAAAGAAGGAAGGAAGGAAGGAAGAAATGGAGGGAGGGAGGGAGGAAGAGAAGAAAAAAGAGGGAAAGAAGAGAGGAAGGAAGGAAGGAAGGAAGGAAGGAAGGAAGGAAGGAAGGAAGGAAGGAAGGAAGGAAGGAAGGAAGGAAGGAAGGAAGGAAGGAAGGAAGAGAAGAGAAGAGAAGAGAAGGGAGGGAAAGAAGAGAAACAAAGAAACCAAGAAAATAAGAAAAAAAAACAATTGTTAATACATACATAGAACTTTGCTAAACATGTTATAAATATTATCACATTCCATCTTAACAACAACCCTGGGAAGTAGGTGCTATCATTTTCCCCCCTTTCCATTTGAGGAAATTGAGGAAAATGGAGGTTATATAATTTATCCAGAGTTACACGGCTAGGAAGTATCTTGAGGATAATTTGAATTCAGGTCTTTATGCATTGTTCCCATTAGCTTTTCTTTGCTAAAATATAATATAAATATCTCATTTTATTCAGGATTATGTGATAAAAATCAGCATGTCAAATAATGAAGATGGATTTTTAGTTTTACTCAAATGAGAACTTCCATTTGAAAACTAATAAAATGTAAAATGTAAAAGTTTTCCAGATATAAAATAGGCACAATGACAGCAGCATCTATCTCCCAGGGATGTTGTAAAAATCAAATGATATAAAATATGTAAAGCACTTAGCATACAGCACCTGGCATATCATAAGTGTTAAATAAAATCTTGTTTCTTTACTTCCAGGGTAAAATAGGTATATTTTGTCCTAAAAGTAATAGGGAGCCACTGGAGATTTTTGAGTAGAGAAGCGACATAGGAAGACTTGTGTTTTAAGAAGATTATTCTGACAGCTATATGGTTAATGGATTGGAGATAAAATGTGAAAAACAATTAAGAGACTATTCCAATAGTTAAAGTGGGAGATGATAAAGGCCTGAACTAGAGTGGTCATTACATAAATGATTAAAAAAAAAAAGGGGGGGGCTGGATGTAAAATATGTCTTGACATATGTCTTGGACATGGGTGATAAGAAAGAAGGAAAAGGCAAAGTTGATTTTAATGTTATAAACCATGATAACTGAATATACAGTAATATATCCAACAAAATCCATAGAAATTGATAAAAATCGCTAAGATTTAGGGGTAGAAAGAAATGAATAGAGGCCCCAAGAAAGCTTTGGGGGAAAGCAATCCTTAATTGGTGGAAGAGAGTTAATGATCCAGCAAAGGAGAAGGACAGATACAAGTATAAGCTAGAGAAGATACTAATATAGAAACCAAGAATAGGCATTCTCAACAGAGTGAAATGCTGCACAAAGGTCAAGAAGGACATGAAGTTTAACAGTTAGGGAATTATTGGTAACCTAGGAGAGGTAAGTTAGGTGAAAATGAGTCTTTTTTATAAAAATGAGTCTTTAATAGAATACCCCTCAGCCAAAACTCCAACCTTCAACGCTAAGAGAGTAAGTTAAAGATGGTAGTCAAGAAATCATGACTCTAAGGCTACCTAATGGGAGGAAAATTTTGGTCTGTAAGGAATCAGTTCCTTATTTCCTTAGTAAAAGGGAGCAAGTAAGAGAGAATCTTTGATTTTTGGTTTGTTTTTCCTTTTGGTTAGTCTTATACAGCCATATGGGCAGCTAGGTGGCACAGTGAATAGAGTGCCATGTCTAGAGTTAAGAACACCTGAGTTCAGATTTGACCTCAGATACATCCTAATTGTATGACCTAAGGCAAGGCACTTAACCCTTTTTGCCTCAATTTACTCATTTGTAAAATAAATTGGAGAAAATGGCAAACTACTCTAGTATCTTGGCCAAAAACAAACAAAAAAGTGGTCATTAAAAAAGTAGAAATGACTGAAAAAAACTAAACATACAACCAAACCTTGCCTCACAGTGACACCTATTGGTTACAATTACATTGCAAGTTGAGCATTTAATAAAGGCCACTTAAAATCTGGAGGAATGAAGGAAGGTTTCCTGAAGGAGTTAACACCTGAACTGGATCTTCAAGGTAGAGAAACATTTTAACAGTCAAGAAGATTTGAGACTTGGAATATAATACAAATAGGTTGAAGTCAGAATGTGGGAGGCATTGATGCCAGGTTAAAGAATTTATATTGTATAAGCAATGAGTTTGAGAGTATAGGAGTGATATGGTCAGGCATTGCATTAGGATTTATATATCCTAATTTTCATAGCTTCCAAAGTGAATTATTGAACTTTCATAAGCTTTACAATGTTCATTAAAGAATGTCAATCTGACAACTCATGTATCTGAGATCTAAAATATAATTCTTTAATCCACAGCCCTGATGCTCTATATTATAGCAAAATTTGTAACAGGTATCTAATATTAGAGATATCTAATATTTGGGATGAATCATCTGTTAGGTAGGTTGACTATTTCTCTGTGTTCCTTAAGACTTATTCCTTTACTAAATGATATCAGCAGAAAAAAATGTAGCCTGGCCTTTATTATCATAGTTTCCTGCAGAAAAAATTTCATTGAGTCAAGATTTAATGCTATTCCCTTGATTTTTTTATACAGAGCCAATACAAAAAATTCCCATTTGAATAATATTCCTGGACTAACATTAGAACTATAGTTGAAGATGTATATTATTTTTATTACCCAATGTTGATTAAATAGCAATGAATTCAATAATTTTCCCTGGAATTCAGAGACAGGATGAAGTTTCTTTCTCAAGATGAACTTGAATAAAGCCTTTTTATCAAATAATAAGAATATTTACTTATTTTCTCTTAACCTCAAAAAAGCTAAGAGCTAAATTCAATGCTTAATAGGAACTAATTCATCCTAGATGTGCTACAATATTTTTTCTACTTTTAAATCCATTTTATTGTGTTTTTTAAATCTTCTAGATGCTGTCAATGCTGAAAAATTACCTATGCATAAAATTTTTGTAAAAATTAATTAAATTAAATAATTAAATTTAAAAAAAATTTTTAATCTTCTAGATGCTCCTATTTGCAGATGCTATGCTGGACTGGCTAAACCAAAACCTTGGATAATCAACTGTGAAAGATTTTGCTCTTCTAAGCAATGCAATGATCTAAGACCACTTTGAAGGACTTATGATGAAAATATGCTAAAGCATACTTTTTTCCACTTTATTTTTCTTGAGAGTTGTTTGGGGGGGGGGTTCTTTTAAACATGATCTTTATGGAAATGTTTTGCATTACTTCACACATGTCTTCTCAATGGAAGTGGGGAGTGGAGAGGGAGGAAGGGAGAGAATCTGGAACTCAAAGTTTTAAAAACAAATGTAAAAAAATGTTTTACACGTAACTGGGAAAAAGTAAAATACTAAATTTAAAAAATAAATAAATAAATCAAGCCCCAGAATACTACAAGTGATCCTCAACGGAATCTGTATTACTCCATAAAATCCACTTAACAACCCTTATAGGAAAACAAACCAACCAGTGAAGAATGGTCTTTACTTAGATCTTGACATGCAATATTGATTCATATTGCATGGAGCCAGACTCCATCTTAAGAACCCCTGATGGAGAGAATCTGGTATAGTATAACATAATGATCAACTTGGACTATATGGGCTACACAGAAGGAGGCATAGGATAGCCAACACATCAAAGTTAAGCATAGGTTCCACAGTGACCTTCTAGTAAATATTTAACAACTAGCTCTCCAGGAGGAAAAAATATGTACTACAACACATAAGTTTAATCTTCATTATTCATAGTTTTCCATCGGGTTTCTCAAGCACAGATAATCAACAAAATAATAAAGCCCTGATTTGTATTGTTTGCTGAAAATTTAACAATTGACTCCTCTAGCACAACCTTAGCCCCGGAAGCATGATTATTTTAGAAGGAGGTGTTTTGCATAAATGAGAAAACAGTGTTTGAAAACTGGGTCTTACTTATAATAATATTAATAATATTATATATAACATAAGATTTGCAAAATATGTTATTTTTTTATTTGATCCTCCTAATAGTTGTATAAGGTAGGTATTATTATTATCTCTATTTCATAATTGTCTAAGAAAAAATTAAAGAATTTGATCAGAGTCAAAAAAAAAAAGAAAAAGAAAAAGAAAAAGAAAACTGGGTCTTGAAGAAGAGCAGGGCATCAAAGATTTTTCTCTGGACCCTAACATAATTTAATTCCAATCAGCTGTAATCTTAGGGACATGTTCTCTTTTACATTACTAGGTAACTCAAATTACATACATGGTTTGGATAATAAACCCACTTACCACTAGGGGGCTTTCTAACCTTTAAAAAAAATAGAATAAAAGCTATTTCCATTTCAAGGAGTTTGAAAGAAAAAATTACATCCACTATTTTCTAACAGCAATTGTTCATATTTAAATGTATAAATGTGTAGAGCTGAACTAGTTTCATGTTTAAAAACAAATGAGTTCTTGATGTTATTATTTCCTTGATAGAGAAATTCTCACATCTGCCAATTCATTTTAATTCATTTCATTCCATTTTTATTATTTTCTCATTTGATAGAGAAGCTGATAGTGGAGTGAGCGGTACAACAGGCACAATGGAAAAAGTACTGGCTCTGGACTCAGAGGTGATGGGTTGAAATCTTTTTTCTGGTACTATCCTTGTGATTTTGAGCAAATCCTAATTTGTCAAGTGAAGAGATTGGACTAGGTGACTTCTGAAATCCAGCCAGTTCTAGATCTAAAATCTTTTAATAGAGATAGGGATTGAACGAGGAATTTCATTTTCCAGGTGAGGAAAGTCCCTTTCTTTAAGAAACTTTCTTTACAATTTATGACCTATTCATTAAGTGACTTGCCCAACATCAAGCAGTCAGTGTATGTGTTAAGGCACGATGATACTGAACATAGGTCTTTGTGGTTCTAAGATCAATTCTATATCCACTACATCATTCTGCCTCTCCAAGTTTCTATAAACTGTTCTATAAATATAAATTATCTTCAGTTCATTTCTTCAAGTATCTCAAAATCATTTACTATGGTTTTAATTAGAAATAAGATTTGTAATTCCTAAGATCACACTCCTCCAAAGAGCACAGAAACACTTAGGCTTCTATCACAAGGAAATTGTCATTGACTTTCAAGGCTTTCAAATTAATTTTTTAAAAAAGACAGAAGTAAATAATCTATCAATCAATAAGTACTTATTAGCTCCCTATCAGTGACTACTTTCCTTTAGCAAAACCCCTTTCATTTAGGGGAAAAAAACAGTGATGCTTTAGAAAATGTCTGAAATACAATTTTCTTTTTCTTTCTACTTTGTCCAGTTCTCCATTATTCAGAATCCAAGAATTCATCTTGTGGTACATTCAGTATCTTGAATTCTCTCTTCTCTTCCTAACTATAGTATGCCTTTAGGTCATTCCATTGCTCATTAGTACCCTCTGCCACAGGTCGGACAAGAGAAACAAAAGCTCAGTTCTTTTGAAAAAACACCCCCAGAATATAAATGACTGATGCTCCAACTACTTTATGTCCTTTGTTTTGGAAAGGAGGCAGATAGAAAAGAATTCAAGATGAGATATGTCAGCCATAGTGAGATAAATACTTCCCTCAACCTATGCCAAGCCCTACAGGGATAATAAGGTTGAGATGCGTCCTGTCGTAAGCCAAAATAAATGAAATTTAAAATGATGTCTCTTTTTTTAAGTTCATGGATTTTCTGACATCCCATTTTGTAGAGTTCAATTAGGGCTGACCAACTTTTATTGCCTTCCATGATGCCCTCAATTTGTGGACCCAGGAAGGTTGTGTTATGCACATATCTAAGGTGCATATATTGCTCTCAGGTCCTCAATTTATGAAATAACACTCTTTGTGATCAAACCACTTTGCCAAAGAAGATAGGAAGTTAGCACGCTTCTACCTACATTCAGAGTTCCATAAAATAAAGCTCAAAGTGACTGATACATTTCCAATCACTCCATTTACACAAAGTAAAATATTTCTTAAAATTCCATATTTATAAAAGAACAATAGTTTATACATAAGAAGATCTGGGTTTGTTAAGTGGATGGGGAAGTCACTATGTCTACAATGTGAAGTAAAAGTTCTTCCCAGCCCCCCTCTCCAGTACTTTGTGGATAAATCTTGAGAGTTCTCAGAAGCTCACATAAGTTAAGAGACTAACCCATGATCATAGACCTAGTTAGTATTAGAGGTAAAATTTGAACTCAGGTCTTTCCAACTCCAGGGCTTACACAAAAATAGTGCCTATTTTATACTAAGTGCTAGACAAAAAAAAAAAAGTATAAATTATAATCCCTTACCTCAAGGAACTTGCAATCTATCTGGTTTTAGGGTATAAAAAGAATAAAAAGGCATAATCCTAAATTTGGGACCTTATTGGAGATGGGATTTCATCACTGTAGTCACTCCTTCCACCAACTGCAAAAGTTTCAAGGCTTATTCCAACTGATTTTACATAATTAAAAGTACAGAAAGTGAGCACACATACACATAAATCCAATGATTTAGACTTGTGTTTATTTCAAGATACAGAGGAGGGTCCTATATTCTTATTTGAATGTCAATAATTTATAAGGTGTGATAAAACTACCATTCTTTTTAGTTTTTAATTTCCTTCTATATAATACTCCCTCCCCTTTTTTTTCCTTTCTCCTTTCTCTCCTCCACACACGTTTAACCAACTAAATGAAATAAAATACATTTTGAATATCCTTCACATACATAAATTGGGTCTGAAGCTGGGAAGACTCATTTTCCTGAGTTCAAAACTGGCCTTAGACACTTACTAGCCTTATGGCCCCTGTTTTCTCATCTCATAAAATCAGCTGGAGAAAGAAATGGCAAACCACACCAATATTTTTGCCAAGAAAACCCCAAATGGGGTCACAAAGAGTCAGAAAACGACTGAAAAATGACTGAACAACAAGCTATCCTTTAGAAATCTGCACTTCATCGACCCTGTTAAAAAATTCTTTTGGTTTTGGTCTCAGGCTGTTTTTGCATCACAGAAACACTTTATGACCTCCATTCTACAAGCATCATGATTAATCTCAAATGCTAGAAAATGAGTTGGCTAGAAGTGTAATTTGCTGGTTTATAAAGACTTATTTTCGAAGGGACTCTGACCATCCATGGAATATACGCCCTGAGTGACAGCAGCTTCCATCAAAATTAGAGACTTCCTAAAATCCTAGAACCTTAGAGCAGAAAGGCTACATAATCATCTAATCTAAACCTCTTGTTTTAGTGATGAGGAAACCAAGGTCAAAAAAGTGAAGTGATCATCTCAGATGGCTGCGAGGAGGAACAGAGGCTCCCAACCAAAATGAGTTCTCTCTCTACTACACAATTGAGACATTAATTAACTTGGCAGTAAGCAGCAAGTGAAGAAAGTAAAACTCTTTATTTAGGGTAATTTAACTCCTTTATTTATTATGTTCCACACCTCCTGCAGGGTGTGTGCCTCTAAAAACAAGAGTCATATTTTTAACTAAACATTTTAATGTTCCAGCCTCATCTCTGCTTTTACTGATGATTTTACATCATTTGTCTTAATCAGCTTTGGTCTTCAGTTTTCTCATCTTTAAAATGAAGGGCTTGGACCAGATAATTTCTGAGATACCTCCTAGCTCTAAAGCTATCAACCTCTGACCTAGTTACTTCATAGAAAATTTCCAGTGTCAGGAAATTAATTCAATGAAGCAGCTGGCCACTGCTTGATTGCTTTCCCTAGTGCCTGGAGCTACAATTCCCAGCAAGATCCACAATACCTAGTCCTTAAAAATTCCCCCAAATCAAAGTCACAATATTTTTGTGAGGGTTCAGACCACCCAGACTGATGAACCTGGAGCTTACATTAACCCCCCAATACATAATTGTACAAAGTCAACAAGTAAATTTTGCTAGGTTTATCTAGGTTCATCATCCTCTAGGTACATCCCTGTCTTAGTGCTTGTAGGGATCCATTCCATCCATCTCCCACCCCCTAGCCCCCAAATCATGACAGGAAAAAATGATAAAAGCAAAACAAACAACTAATCTTAATGAAAAAAAAAATAGATAAAACAAATGAAAAGAGAGGGGAAAAAATCCCAAGTTTCCTTTTCAAAACAAAAGTTCTTAGTGTGATCCTTGCAAGATATAACTTTTGGCCTAGGGCCACATGGCTCTGAAGTTATTCAGACCAAATCTGATCTTGGGTGCTGACACGAAAGATCAACATCTCTTTGTTTTATTATTACTCTCCTAAAATAATCAACCTGGAAAGTTGATGGATATAATTCTATCTAGATTTTCATAGAAGTGAATGACAAGGTCTCTAGCTTCTATGTAAGCATTCAATAAAACTGGCCACACACACACACACATATACCCAGCCTGCTGTGTTCTTTGGGATCCCTTTAAAAGAAAGAGGGAAGGAAAAAGCAGTCAGAAAAAGCAGGGCAAGTCTCTTGGTTCACTTTTTTTATTAAGGTTTTTATTTTTGAAACATGTGCACGCATAATTTTTCAACATTGACCCTTTCAAAACCTCGAGTTCCAAATTTCCCCTCCTCCCCTAGACCCGCTCCCCTAGATATATATCAAACGTATTAAAATGCATGTTAAATCCAATATATGTATACATATTTATACAATTATCATGCTGCACAAGAAAAATCAGATCAAAAAGAGAAAAAAAATGAGAAAGCAAGCAAAATGCAAGCAAACAACAACAAAAAGAGTGAAAATGCTGCATCAATTCCCCCAGTCCTCTCTCCAGATGGCTCTCTTCATCTCAAAATCTGGTCTCAATCATTTCATTTTTGAAAAGAGCCACGTCCATCAGAATTGATCATCATACAATCTTGCTGTTGTTGTGTATAATGATCTTCCTGGTCCTGCTCCTTTCATTCAGCATCAGTTCATGTCAGTCTCTCCAGGTATCTCTGAAATCATCCTGATGATCATTTCTTACACAACAATAATATTCCATAACATTCATATCCTATAACTTACTCAGCCATTCTCCAACTGACGGGCGTCCACGTAGTTTCCAGTTTCTGGCCACTACAAAAGGGCTGCCACAAACATTTTTGCACATGCGGGTCCCTTTCCCTCCTTTATGATCTCTTTGGGATATAAGCTTGGTTCACTTTTTTAAGCCAGAACTATAATCCACCATCCAGTCATAGAATCATGGCATTGATTCACATTTTATAGATGAGGAAACTGAGGCCCTAATTATTAAAATTCATTCCTTTAGGAAGAGTCAAAGAGTAGCTTCAAACCAATCAGTTCATCACTGATGATACTTAATCAGGGGTTATCTTTTGTCCTTTTACCAAGGTTCTAGTGGGCAAATCCATATTCTCTGTGGAAAGAGCTAGGAAAGATTGAAGATTCCAAACAAAAGTTCTGCTTCTGGGAAGCCCACCACATGCATCAGGGAATGCTTCTGATGAATTCCCTTCACACTATTATGCCATGGAAATGGTCTTGAGTTCTCAAAGGCTGTGTTAGCAGAGAGGGAAATGCTCCATTGCTAAATGTCTGACATGTGGTCATCCCTCCTTTGTTTAAAAACCGTTAGTAGTGCAAGCAGCCCATTCCACTGTGGTTCAATGCTAATTATTAGAAGTATGTCCTGACCTCAAAGCTAAGGTGACTTTTGGGGACTTTATACCTGCTATCTGAGGATCAGCCTACTTAAGTCAAGAGATTCTAATCATCAGGCTGACCAAAAGGAGCCAAATCTCAATGACCACCTAAATCAGAGAGGGATTGTAGCAGGTGGGTAGAGAGAACTTACAATATCACAAATTCTTCAATTCACTTCAGTTCAAATCAACATGCATCGATTTATTTTATTTTTTAAAATGATAGCTTTTTATTTTTAAAATACATGCAGAGATAGTTTTCAGCATTTACCCTTGCAAAACCTTGTGCTCCAAATTTTTTCTCCCTCCCTTCTATATAATCCAGTATAGGTTAAACACATGCAATTCTTCTATACATATTTCCACAATTATCATGCAATAAAAGAAAAATCAAATTAAAAAAGAAAAAAAAGGAAATAAAACAAAAAGCAAGCAAAACCCGTGAAAATACTATATTGTGATCCCCATTCAGACTCCATAGATCTCACTCTGGATGCAGATAGCTCTTCGAATTGACCTGAATCATCTCATTGTTGGAAAGAGCCGCATCCATCAGAATTGACATCCCACAATATTACTGTGTGTGTACAATGTTCTATTGGTTCTACTCATTCCACTTAGCATCAGTTCATGTAAGTCTCTTCAGGCCTCTCTGAAATCAGCCTCTTAACATGCACTCATGAAGAACATCCCAGAGAATAGAGAACTGACGCTGAACAAGGAGGATTTGGGCTCAAATCTGATAAATACTTAACTTGTGATCCTGAACAAATCACATAACTTCTCTAATGAGGCATCTAAATGGTGGAGCAGATAGAGCTCTGGACTTGGGGTCAGGAAAGCCTGTTTGGATATCACCTGAGCACCTCCTATCTGTGTGATAAGCCGTTTCATCACTGCCTGCCTCAGTTTCCACATCTGTAAAATGGGGACAATATTAACCCTTACCTCCCAGGATTGTTGGGAGGATCAACGAAGATGACTAATATAAAGAGATTAGCACAAGGCCTGCCACATAACAGGTCTTTAATAAATGCTTGTTTTCTTCTTTCTAAGACTAGTTGCAAAGAAGGTATTGACCTATATTGGTAGAGAAAATTATCTGTCTCAATGAAATCACTGCTCTGTTCCCTATAACTAAGTGATAGGGATCAGAAGATCAGGATATTCTAGATACTATCAGGATATAGGACAAAGAACAAAAGAATCTCTATTCTATATTCTAATAGAGGAAGAGGTTGAAAGGCCGTTGACCTATAATTTCATCAAAATAGGGAATTTGCAAAGGAGAAAATTCTCTCTACCAATGCCAGCTGGCACATTCTCTGTGATTTATAATCTTAGAGAGTCGCCTGAAACACTGAGGGATTAAGGGATTTGTCCAAAGTCCCCTCATACAGGTCAGAGGACATATTGAAGCCCAGGTTTCCTGGATGCTCCAAAGCTGCCTCTCTATTTACTAAGCTGTAATCCTCTCTCCAATGAGGTCAGTGGGACAGGGAAATATAATATTTGAATAAATAAATAACACATCTTTTTAACTGAAAATCTGTAACTGAAAATTAGCATTTTCTCCAATTGTAAATATGGACAAGGAACATTATTCTGAGGGTTCTAGATGCTTGGACTGCCAAAGCAGAAGAACCACTGAGGTTCTACTTAATGGGAATTTTTTTTTTAAAGCTTATCATAGAATGAAATTCTTGATTCTTTCCTCTGTCGTTGTAGTTCTTCTCCTTTATGCAATTCTACATTTATCCCAAAGTTTTCCATCAAAATTAAGGTCCATTCTTTGATTGAATAAAGTGAAGACTCTAATGACATTTCAGTGAAAAAAAAATGAATGTTTCCACTATAAACTTAGAATATAAATACCCTAATTCTTGTGAAATAACAAATAGAAGATTTATCTCCCTTTACTTTCTGGAATATTTCAGCAATGTGGGCATTAAGGCAACCTTAGCATGCTTTCCTTTGGGTGCCTACTTAGTTCTCCTACAGATTAGATTAGTGCTCACTTTCCAATAACAAATGAAAAATTGGATGCCAAGAAAATAAGTGTATATCTATTGCTGTTGCCAAAGCTAATTACTTTTATTATACTGATGAGACCTTTTGAGGCCTCTTGGCCTTTGCAGTGTAAGTGAAAATTGGTTATACTCAATTATTCTTTAAAACAGAGGTTCTAAATCTGGGGTTTGTGAATTGTTTTTAAATTCTTTTTTATCACTCTATTTCAATATAATTTGTTTTCTTTGTATTTTTAATATATTTAAAAGCCTTATTCTAAGAAGGGTTCCATAGGTTTTGCCAGGTTATCCAAAGGGTCTATTACACAAAAATGATTAAGAATTTTTTGTTTTATAACCTCCCTCCTGCCAAAAAATAAAGTCTGGATAATTGTAGATTGTAAATCATTAATAGATGCATGTGTGTAATAGATGTATGTGTGTACCTACATATAGATAAAGTTATATGGATGTGGTTATATATGTATGTATATTTATGTATGCATATGTATGTGTATATGCTTATATATTTGTGTATATGAGTGTACATGTGTTTATATATGTATTGTGTGCATGTATTTATGTATATATGTATTATGTACATGTGTTTGTATATATTGTGTATGTATGTATATATTTGTGCATGTGTATATATATACCGTGTTTCCCCGATAATAAGACACTGTCTTATTATTTTTTTGGGACTAAAAAACACCAGAGGGCTTATTTTCAGGGGAGGGCTTATTTTATCCTCCATCATGCCCCTTTTATCCTCCATCATGCCCATTTTAGCCTCCATCATGCCCCTTTTATCCTCCATCATGCCCATTTTAGCCTCCATCATGCCCCTTTTAGCCTCCATCATGCCCCCTGAGTGCTTATTTTATTCTCCATCGCTTACTGAACTTACCGAGTTTTTAGATGGTCCTGTCTCAGCTCTACTCCGCGGCGCTGCTCTCAGTAGCGCCAGCAAGCAAATCACCAGGGAAGAAGAGGATGACGCGCTCACTGCTGCAGCTCTGATTGGATGCAGCTCGGAGCGCGACGTGCGTTTCACCCGGGAGGGGAGGGCGGCGCTGCTTACTGAAGGTACCGCTACGCAGCATATAGCGCAGGGGATCACCATGATGACCGTTTTCATAGTAAGTTCGATAGGGCTTATTTTCGGGGGAGGGCTTATTTTAGCGGAATATTAAAGAGTATGTGGGTGTCTTATTTTCAGGATAGGTCTTATTATCGGGGAAACACGGTATATACATATGTGTGTGTGTGTGTGTGTGTAAAGATGTGTGTATATGTGTGTGAATGTATACATATTTATGGGGGAGAGACAAAGAGATGGGGTGTGGGGAGGAGGGAATATCTACTACCATGCTCTGTTCAAGGAAATAGTTAAAGTTTCCCATTTATTTACCTGATCCCACATGATTTGAGCTTTTCTGAAAACTGTTCAAAGTCAAATTTGTTCCCAAAGGGAAGGAAGAAAAGTGGCAGGCTTTTATTTCTGTGTTTGCTTGCCTAAGCCAAGAACAATGCCTCTGAAGGGAAATGTGAGTGGAATATGTGCATTTGAGTGTAGCACATGGCCCTGGGACCTTAATGGTGCTCTGTTTTGCAGAATGATGCTTTCAGAAGTCCTCCCAAATGCCTGTTTAATATTGCTCCATTTGGTACTTTGACCTCAGTTTAATCTGAACAGGCCATATGTAGCCACTCTCTTTCAAAATAATGACACCAGCATTCCACCAGTGTCAGAGGGCTTCAAGTAATGCTCTTCAAGCAAAAGATATTCCCAGAAGCAGTCGAGCATTTCCAGATTTTACTTTTTAAAAACTACATGTGATAAATCCAGTAGAAAGTGAGACCAGAGGCTAATAAGAAAAAAGGGAATTTTAAGACTGAATTTATTCTTTTAAATTTTTTTTTAAAAATACAATACTTTCTTCATCACTACCATAATAAGGCAATATGTGTTTTCCCTACAAATATATATAACAGATTCACTCTTACATTGTCACTTTGTCTTGAATTTATGCTCAGTCAAGGCTAAGAGAGTTGTTGCTAAATTGCCAGGGGATCTGTGGCTTTCTACTCCAATATTTTATTTTTCTTTTTAAGTTTTCTTTTTTATTATGAACTTATCAAATATTTTATTATGAACTCAACAAATATGAAAATTGCAATATGCAGAAAAGGAAGATTATATATGAAACTCTGGTCTTTCTGCATAGTTTGTTTTAAAGGAAATGCATATTAAATTTAACCACAAAAGTAGTAAAATTGTCCTGTTTGTGTCTCCTTCTGAATGTGTGTGTGTGTCAGAGAGAGACAGACAGACAGACAGACAGAGAGACAGAGAGACAGAGAGAGACAGAGAGACAGAGACAGAGAAAGAGACAGAGACAAAGACAAAGAAAGAGAGAAAAAGAAAGAGAGATATGAGAGAGAAATAAGTCCAAACTGTGAGGTTTTTAAAAATGTTTTATTGTTGCTGTTTTCTGTCTTTTTTACCTTCTTTTTGCTTCTTTCTTTTCTTCTTCCTCCCTCTCTGTTTCTCTCTCTGCTTCCTTCTGGCTTCTCTCTCTGCTTTCCTCCTTTCCTCCTTCCTTCCTTCCTTCTTCCCTTCCTTCCTTTCTTCCTTTTTTCCTTCCTTCCTTCCTTTCCTTTTTCCCTCTCTCTTTTATCTTTTCTTTCCTCCTCTTTACTTCTTTCCTTGCATACTTCCATCCTTTCTTTCTTTTTTCCTTCCTTCCTTCCTTTTTCCCTCTTTCTTTTATCTTTCTCTTCTTCCTTCCTTCCTTCCTTCCTTCCTTCCTTCCTTCCTTCCTTCCTTCCTTCCTTCCTTCCTTCCTTCCTTCCTTCCTTCCTTCCCTCCTTCTTTTTCTCTTTTCTTCTTTCCCTTATGTTGTTTGAAATCATGTCCTGGCAAATCTCAGCCTCAGATTACTTTTCCTATCCACTACCTTCACTCCTCATGTGCTGCCAAAATGGAGCAAGACAAGGACAAAAGGTTCCGTCTGAGCCGGCTGGATCCTCCACAACTTTGTGTTGCCCAGCCCCATGTGGGGGCTCACTCAATGTGGCAATCCTTTTAAACCTCTCACTGACTGACTACCAACTTAGCAGCTCTCCCCAACTGTGTCATTCCTCTTCAGACTTCCCATGCTTCCCCCTCTCTCAGCTCTTTCAGCTGGAACTCTTCCTATTTCACTAAAAGAACTGAGGCCATTCCCTGAAAGCTCGCTTTCCCCTCCTCTTCATTTTATTTCACTCAATGAGGAACTACTACTGAACAGAGAGGTTCCATGACCAGACCTTTAGAAAGCTGGATCAGTTTGACAGTGTAATGGAGGATGGACTGGGGTAGGGGGAGGTTTGAAGCAGGGAGTTAAGCCAGCAGATTATTGCATTAATTCAGGAACAAATGATAAGAGTCTGACCCATGATGGTGGCCATATGAGAGGGAGAAGGGGAAGGTATGAGAGAGACCATTTTGTCTTCCTTTACTTCTCTCATGAGAAGAGGCTGACTTTGTGGACAAAGCTACCACTCTACACATACAAGGGATCCCATTCCATCCTATTTTCTCTGGCAGGTTACCTCCTCGACCATTTCCAGTCTTTCACTTTTTTCCAATCTCTCCTTAGCCAAGGGCTGTTTCCCTACAAACATGGCCCTGTCTGACCCAGCCTCAAAAAACCCTCCCTTGGTCCATCCATCCCTGCTAGCCATCATTCTAAATACCACCTCCCTTTCATGGCTAAATTCCATGAGAAAGCCGACCACTCTGAGTATTTCTACTTATTTTTTTCTTGCTCACTTCTTGACTCTCTACAAGCTGGGTTCTGACTTCTTCATCCAAAGTGACCAAGGATCTCTTAGTTGCCAAGTCTAGTGGCCTCTTCCCAATTCTTGATCTCTTCAGCTTTTAACACTCCTGGTCACTGTCTTCTCCTTGACTCTCTCTTCTCTCCAGGTATTTATGACTCTTCTGGTTCTCCTCCTACTTCTAAGCTTCTTTTGCCAAATCTTCATCCACACCATGACTGCTGACCATGGATGCCCCTACAACTCTGTTCTGAGTCATCATCGAGTCTTCCCTTATACATATGAGTCTCCTCAGTTCCTATGGACTCAACTATCATTTTTAGGCAGGTTTTTCAGGTTTATTTGCCTATTTGCAAGATATTGCAGTGGAAAAAAGGGACTGCAGTCAGAAAGACTCATTTTTCTGAGTTAAAATCTGGTCTGAACAAGTCACTGGATTCTTTTTGCCTCAGTTTCCTCATCTGTAAAAATAAGCCAGAGAAGAAAATGGCAAACTACTTTAGTGTCTTTGCGAAGAAAACCCCAAAAGGATCATGAAGGGTCAGACAGGACTGAAACCATCAAACAACTTCCTTCCTGGCCTCTAGTCTTACATTTCCAATTGCTTATTGAATAACTCAAACTGAATATCTTGAATTCCTCTTAAATTCAATATGTACAAAACTTTACACCATGCCTTTGCCCCCAAACCCTCTCCCCTTCATTCCCTTGCTCACTTCCCTTTTACTATCAAGTGTACCATCCTCCCCCTGGTCACTCAGCCCCACTCCCTCTCCACCCAGGGACCATCCTTGACTCCTGATACTCTTTCATACCCCCTACCAATCTGTTTCCAATCTGTTGCCAATTCCTATCTTTTCCCCCTTGGTAACACCTCTCACATATTCTCCCTTCTCTCCTCTCAAATGGCCATCACTGTGGTTATCAGCTTCTGAATTACTGTAATAATATGCTGGCTTAACTCCCTGCATCAAAACCTCTTCCTGCCCCAGTCCGTCCTCCACTAAGCTGTCAAACTGATCTTTCTGAAGTTAGGTCTGGTCATGTTCTACTCCATGGCAGTTCCTCGTCACCTCCAGGGCCTTCTTACTGGACCTCAAATACAGAATTCCATTTCCTGACTGCCCCACATGTCTGGAACTCTTTCCCTTTCATATACACCTTCTAGCTTCTCCGGCTTCTTTCAAGTTTTATCCAAAGTTCTTCAAGAAGGTCTTCTCCGACCTCCCTAATCTTTTTGCTTCCTTTCTGAGATTATGTCCTTCATACATACATATATCTGCATATATTTGTGTGTAAATAGCTATGTACTAATAGAATATATATAAAAACTATATAGACATATATATATATATATTCTATTAGTACATAGCTATCTACATATTATCTTCCTCGGTAAACTGTGAGACTTCCCCCCCCCCCCAAGGCTGGGGTTAAGTGACTGGCCCAGGGTCACACAGCTAGGAAGTGTTAAGTGCCTGAGATCAGATTTGAACTCAGGTCCTCCCGACTTCAGGTCTGGTGTTCTATCCACTGTACCACCTAGCTGCCCCAAACTGAGATTTTTAAGAGCATGGATCATTTTTTTGTCTTTCTTTGTATTCCCAGTATTTAGCAAATGCCTGGAACTCAGTGGAAGCTTAATAAATGCTTATTGACAAACTGACCTAATAAATGCTTTTTGATTGATTAAAATAAGGAAAAACAAAACATAAAAGTGACTTCATAAATTAGGACACAGAAGAACTTGCCTTTTATATCTGACTGTTCAAAGAACAGACAAAAGGATCACAGAAGATTTTTAAAAGGCAATTTAAAAAAAAGGTTTTTGCACAAACAAAACTAATGTATTTAAAATTTGAAGGGAAGTCAGTAACTAGATGGGGAAGGAACTTTTATCACAATTTTCTCTGGTAAAGATTTTCTATTTATGACATGTAAGGAACTGATTCAAATTTATAAGAAAAATAATTCCCCAATAGATAAATGGTCTAAGGATGTGAATGATTATTTTCAAATAAAGAAAAACAAGTTATCAATAACCATATTTTAAAATGCTCTAAGTCACCAATAATTAGATAAATGCAAATTAAAGAATTTCTGAATTTTCATCTAATACTTTTCAGAATAAAAAAAATCAAAAAAAGGAAAAAGACAATTGTTAGAAAGACTATGGAAAACTGAGTCACTAATTCACCGAAGAACAACAATGCACAATTGATGAAGCTAAAAATTAGTATCATTCTGGAAAGCAATTTGGAACTATGTCCCCAAAATTACTAAACTGTGCATATCCTTTGATCCAGCAAAATCATCATTAGGCATAAAAGGAACCATATGTACAAAAATATTTATATCATCTCACTTTGTACTAGGAAAATGTTGAAAACTAGGGTTCTCAACTATTGAGGAATGGCTAAACAAATTATGGAATGTGTATGTAATTATTAAGCCATTAAAGTAACAAAATAAATGTTTTCCTGGAAAACTGGGAAAACCTCTACTAATTAATGCACAATAAAGTAAGCAGAATTAGGAAGAAAAGTTCTATCATAACATTATTATAAAGAAAAACAACTTTGAAAGGCTTGAGAACTCTTTTAAATGTAATGACAAATCACAATTCCAAATGACTAAAGAAGAAATATATTATTCACCTTCCAATAAGCATTCAAAATCCAAAATGAGACCATATTTATATATGGTCTCAGAGAGAGAGAGAGAGAGAGAGAGAGAGAGAGAGAGAGAGAGAGAGAGAGAGAGAGAGAGAGGAGAGAGAGAGAGAGAGAGGAGAGAGAGGGGAGAGAGAGAGAAGAGAGAGAGAGAGAGAGAGAGAGAGAAGAGAGAGAGAGAGAGAGAGAGAGAGAGAGAGAGAGAGAGAGAGAGGGGGGAGAGAGAGAGAGAGAGACAGAGAGAGAGACAGAGAGACAGAGATGGATAAAGATATAATTTGCTGTTCAATCATTTCAGTCTTGTCCTTCTCTTTGTGACCCCATGTGGGATTTTCTTGGCAAAGATAATAGAGTGATTGGCCATTTCCTTCTCTAGCTCATTTTACAGATGAGGAACTGAGACAAACAGGGTTAAGTGACTTGCCCTATTAGTTTAAAAATAGCTTTAAATTTCATTTTTTAAAATATATGTATCTTAGAAATGACTTTGCTAAGAGCTAATTATGTCTATTTTATAAGTGTTCATGGAAATCACAAAAATGGGAGTTCATGAGACATAGTAGTTGAAATGGATACCCATAGGGCACCCTAGAATCTATGAGTTACCCTTTGGGGACCTAACCCTCAAATATGAATGCAAGTTGGGGGAGTAGCTCAGAAGGGGTATTATATTATAAAGTCAAATGGAGAAATTTTCCTCATTCAGACAATAAAACAGTTTTCTTTTATAGTTGCTTTATCATATATGCCATCTCTTCAAATTTTCCTGAAGCAAGATCTATTATTTCTTGAAAATTTCTTAATTTTCTTTGAAAAATGATGCTAGATATTTTGTGAGATGTCAGAATAACCTTCAAATTCCATTCTTTTTCTATAAGTCGCATTTCATCCACTCTGTATATGATCTATTGGAATAATTAAACTTCCCTCACTGTTTCTAATGGTCTTAAATGACACAATATTTGATGAGCAAGGCTAATACCATATTGGAGAATTTTAATTCCCAACACCCAAATATTTTGCTATTTGATCATTTTTATGTTCTTTTCTTGATAAAACTATTCTCATTAAAAATTACATTATCCTGGATCATTCCATTTCTCTGCAGACAGTGTTCATGATAATAAAATGTTGACTTTATTGGTATGCTCTACAAGTTTCTCAAACTAGAGAACAGCAATTAATATGTCATTTTTGAAATGCAATAAATTACAAATATAAGGCTATTACATAATGCATATGTGAGCTCTTAAAATTGCTGTGTACTTCATTTTGGTTTTTAAAAAACTGTGAAGTTTTTAAAGCTGTTATAAAGATGCAGAATTTCACATTTTTAAAAGTCTCATCTAAAGCAAGAATTTAAATGTTACTATGTAGAAACTATCACAAACATCAGTCAAAATAATATTAATTTAATAATTACCCCCATTTTTCTCCAGAAAAGGAAATCATAATACACCTATAACTGGAACTTTCATAGCACTTTTAAGTTGCAAAGCAGTTTACAAGTATTATTTTATTTTATCCTTGCAATAACTTTGGGAAGTAGGTGCTCTATTTTATGTATTAAGAAAATGGGGCAGATGATGGTTAAGTGACTCCTTTAGGGTTACACAATTGGTAAATGAGTGAAGCCAGATTTGAATCCTGTTCTTTCTAACTCTAGTTCTATTGCTATATATGCTATACCAAATAGCTATTTCTTTAAAAAGCCTAAAATGTTATTTAAAAAAAAAATTTTTTTTAATCCTAGAATTTTTTTTCTCACCCTTAAAAAATGATTATTTGAATTAGGAAAGAGGGATCATAATTCTTTAAATTTAGCTTAATCTTTTTTATGTACCCTTCAAAAATTATAACTTAAATATGCATAATTTTTTATGTTAATCAATCAATTAATCAATAAACATTCAGTGTGCTAAGTGCTAAGAGTCAAAACATTTTTTACAAAGTGCTTTCCTTACTACTACAACCCCATCAGATACCTTGTGTCAGGATTATTCCCACTATAAAGATGAAGAGATAGAAGTTCTGGAGTATATTCAAAGTCACATCCAGTATTCATACCAATTTCTTCTGATTTCAAGTGTAAAACATTATAAAATAATAATTATGCCCTGATAATTAATAATGAACTTCAGAAGTTTTAGTACCCATCTTGTAATGCTTGGTTTTTTATTCACTTTTCCACTATCATATGAATGGGAAAAAGTTATTTATAAAACTATATTAATAGGCATGAATAATGAAAGCAACCCTACATGAAAAAAATGACTACAGAGTGTATTCTTATTTGCATATAAATGAAATAATTGTATTAGTGTCAGAGGAAAAAATTATATAAAGTGAATTTTTTTACCACGCAAACCAATATCATAAATATTCAGGTCATAACTTGTAGGTTTATAATGTTTTGTTTTATCCTTCATTACATTAAGATGACTAAAAGTCAGATTACACTAATAAAACATTACTTCATTTACATATACCTTAAACATTAAGAATGTATGTATCTTTAATATGAATTTCAAGAAACAATGAAAGAAAAAGCATTTATTAAGTGGTTACTGTCCAAGGCACTATGCTAAGCATTGGACTGAAGCAAAACAATCCTAGATCTCAAGGAGCTCATCATATTCAGGTGGAGGGTGGTGATCAGAAAGGGTATTTTGGTCTAAGAAGTCACAGGGATGCTGAGCAGAACAATTGGGGCAATTGGTTGACATGCCCTTTCCAGAAATAACAGTGGAGTTGATTTGATTTCTTTTCCCAGAGCAAGAAGGAGTTGTGTGGACAGATGGAAATAGAAATTCTGCTAGTATAGTACTATAGGATAACGGAAAGAAGAAATGGGAGAAAGCATGAGTTGGGATGGAGCTGGCCAGATGTACTAGACTCTCCTAAATCAGTTTCAAAACTGAGTCACTTAGTTCCTATGAAGTACAACTCTGAAATTTGGATTAGTAGAAAATAAGGCAGGAAGATAATAGGAATAAAATATGGTCAGTGAGCTCTCACTAATCAAAAGCACAGAATATAATCAATTATTTTGGAATGTGTAAAAATAATTACTGAATTCACAAAAACTGATTTTCCTTTATTTGGACATTTTGGACAATTGGACATTTGAACGCTAATTTATGATATTCAAGAATGTGTTCATTTTTAGAAAGGATCTACAGTTTACAATATCACGTTTGAAAAAACAGTCATTTTTATAGTCACTCTCTTCATAATTCTGGAATAATTCTTGACTTTTCTCTCTCCCTGAATTTTTATATATGATCAGTTGCCAGGTTTTATTAATCCTATGTCCATATTTTTCACATCCAAGCTTCTCTCTCTAATAAGTTAGGCCTTCATAACTTTCCATCTATATTATAGAAATTGCCCTCCTATCTGGACTTTTTAATTCCAGATTTTCTCCCTTGTAATCTATTTTTTTCACAATTGTCACATTAATTTTCCTAAAACAGACTTGACCACATCACTCAAAAATTTCAGTGGTACTTTATTGGCTCTAGAAGTAAATACAATATCTTTAGCCTGCCAGTTAGTGCTGTTCCCAATCTGTCTCCAATCTTTCCAGGCTAATTACATATGATCATTTTCCCCACATAATCTATTCGAGTCAAACTGGATTGTTAACTATTCTATATACATGGCAATCCACTTCCTGCCTTCACACCAACAAGTCAGGTTTTCTGGTTGCCTTCCACACTTGGAATGTACTCTCAATTCAACTCTACCTCTTAAAATTCTTAGATTCCTCAATCTACTTTAGTCCCATGACTTAATCTTTTAATATACTTCAGCAACACAGAGATGGCCACACCTTTGGTCTTTTTTAAAATCACCTACAAGTATCCCACTTTTACCATCAAGAACTCTGAAATTCCTTTACAGTATCATAATCTTCTATCATTCCATCTCTCCTTATGCATTACTTTTAAAATTGTTCTTGATCCTCAATAAAACCTCTAATCCCTCCACTTATCAGAATTTGCTCAAACCATTATCCTGCTCTGCATTTACCCTCTTCCATTTCTTTGGTTAACCAGGTTAATTCCACATTAATCTTTACTCTTGAATCTCTTGGTTCTCTCATCCTAAGGCTACTCATGTTTTGTCAAACTCCAGCATGGACTCTTTTCACCATCCATCTCCTCTGTTCCAATGCTATTGAACAGAACCTGGAAGAAGTCACAAAACCATGCTGATTAGGTGCACTATTTTTGTCATCTCATCTCAATTTGCCTCTTACTATAGTACTGTACTAAATATTATAAATATTGTGTCATTTTATCATCACCCCAAATTTAGGAGATACATATTAGTATTCCCATTCTACAGATGAGGAAACTGAAGAAAATAAAAGTTAAGAACTATGTGACCAGGATTATACAACTAGTAATTATTGGAAGCTGGATTTGAACTTAGTCTTCCTGACTCCTGATATAATGTTCTTTTCACTGAATCACCTAACTGCCCCTATTTCTCCCTGATTCTCCATCCATTCATTACAATGGCTGTTTTAAACTTTTCTTTTTTCTTTAAGCATCATAAACTATCTTTCCCCTCTCTACCTTTTTAGTCGAAGATCTAGCCTCATACCTTACTGGGAAAGGTGAGTTCATTCACTGTGAGATACTTTGACTCCCTTCTTTTCAATTCAAAATTCTTTGACACCATAACTTTTTCCTCCTTTAAACTCTGAAAAAGACATGACCCTTATCTGCTCCAAGGCCAATCCCTTTACAAGTACCCATTTTCTCCTAGCTTTTCAAAAATATTGTTCCTACTAGTTTCCTGCCTCTCTAATCTTTGATCTATCCCAGCTATTGGTATCTTCCTGCTATCTACAAAAGGATATACATCCCTTCTGTCTTTAAAAAACCTCAACTATTATTCGACCTGTTTATCTCCTCTTTTACTCAGCCATCCTTCTTGAAAAAGACATTTGTACTTGGTACTTCTCATTCATCTCCTTCAGGCTCTTCCAAATACTCTATAATCTGACTTCTGACCTTCTCACTCAATCGAAACTGCTGTCTCCAGAGTTACCTGTGCTCTCTCAAATTGCCAAGACAAGTCACTGCTCAACTCTCAGCTTCTTTGATCTTTCTGCAGCATGTGACATCATGACTCACTCTCTCATCTCTGGGTTTCTGCTTCTCTCCCCTTCAAAGTCTTCCTCTTCATTTCTTCTCAGTCCCCTTTGCTGACTCATCATTCTTATCATGCTCATGAACTATATGAAATCTTCCTGATCTCTCCCTCCCCACTTGTCAATACTATCTTCCTTTTTAAATTACTTTTCATGTTTTGTATTTTATATTACTTACCATAGCTGTATACATATTGTGTCCCCCAGGAAATGGTGAGATTCTTGAAGTAAGGGACTTTTTTATTTTTATCTTTGTATGTGTAGTACCTGATACACAGCAGGGGCTTAATAAGTGTTGTATGTGTAACAGAAATTCCTAAAAACTCTCAACTTGTTTCTTGATACTAATCCACATTTAAAACATTTTTATTTCACTGTGTCATCTCTTCATCTTCATTTATAGTCTCCTTTGAGTCTCAAACTACCTCTGCAAAGTTATGCTATTCTGAAAACTTTCATTTTTTTAACTTTCATTTTTTTTAAAGAAAAAAAATTTTAATTTTTTTCCTCTTAAAAGAAAAATTGATTTCTATTTTCTTTTGTGTTATACATTTATTATATTTGTGTCTCCTATGATGGTTTTTCTTTGCTGAAACCAATTTTGACAAAATTAAAGGGATCATCCTCTCTTTTTCTATCTAATACCAAAGTTCTCTTTCTAATAACTTAAATCACATTATTTTTTATCTGAACTTGTTTACCTTTTTAAAAAGTTATGAGTCTTCTTGCCCCCTAATCTTCCATTCATTCTAATTCATATTTTCACCTTTGTTCTATCCTTTGGTTATATTTGTTGGTCCCTGTGACAAAAACTGCTTTTGGCTTTTCGAGATCACCTCAAAATGTAAACAATCATGTCATTTCAGAGATTTCCTGATCTCATTTTAGAAAACACTGATTCACACATTTTTCCAAATTGTTAGCTTAAAGAAAAATTTCCATTCTGGCTTTAAGCAATGTGAACATTGCCTCCTTTCTGTCATTTTTAGGGTTGATAAGATCCAGTTTGTCCATAAGTATGGTCAAGCTGGCACAGATGTTGAGAATAACATAAGAAGCAGATGGCTGCACAATGATGAATGAAGCATACTGGAAAGGAAATCTTCAGCTTTAATTTTACCTTTCAACATCCCACAACTATCTCCTGGAAGTGTTCGCATATCCTAATTCTACTTGTATAAACAATCATTTAATGGATGAAGGATAATAGTTAGGACTTGATATGGAAGGAGAACCCACTAATCATAGCCCTGCTCTGAAAAGACACATCTTTTTCTCATCCCATCTACAATCCTCGATTTTTATAGAAAGGAATAAAAACTTTTCCGGGAGAAAGATACTCCAGTGCCTCTATAATCTCATTGGTGTAGATATTCACTCGATAAGAGACACAGCCCATCTATGCTAGTGATTCCCATCCATATCCTCCTATAAATTTCCCATAGTTCATCTATTCTGGAGATCTTCCTTAGTTCTTTTGACACTATATTAATGAAACACATGAGATCTCAATCTTGCCTACTTTTTTCATCCATTTCCCCTTGTTTTCCCCTTTTTTAGAGGGAGGGGGTTTATGGATCCAAAAAGTCAAGGAAAAAGAAAAAAAGAGAGAAAAAGGAGGAAAAAGTAAAAGGAAAATGCAAGAAAAGTTCAAAAATAGATTATGCCGATTCAGAAATGGGAGCCTTGTTTTAATAAGGCCAAAAAGACAAGATTCCAAACCCTATCTTGCTTGCTTTTTCCCAAATTGAAAGTCTACTTTTAATGGCTATAAAATAGAAAGGCAACAAGTGTATTAAGCACCTACTAAGTGGCAAGCACTATGCTAAGAAGAGAGGAAACAAATACACAGAAAAAAGAGACAGTCCTTAGGGGTGAGTGACCACCAAGATGGAGGACAAAGCAATTTCTCTCAGGATGGGATATTGTAAGGATTACAACCTCTCAGACCTCTCCAATCTAAGAGCAATTACACATGCTATCACTGTTTAGGACACCAAGAACCTAAATGAGGTAAAAACCCAAAGAACTTAAAGCACAGAATTCTAATCCTAAACTCCAAACTTTCTCACTTAGCACTTGTTTTCCCACCCCATTGTTCATTTCCACCCTCAATCTCCTCACCCTTCATCACAAGGTTAGGGTTATGCAACCTAACCCAAGAATTTTTAAAAGAACTCAATTCTATCCTTCCTCCTCCTAGTGCTGAGGAAAACCTCTGCCTGGGACAGTAGTGTGGCCACAGAGCTCAGTCAGAGAACTGAGAAGCACAAGAAACTGGGGCTGGACACACAGTGTGACTGTATGACATTCTGCCAAGCCTGAGGGAAAGATCCCAGCATCAACTATGGCCAGTTTCATCCCTCCATAAGTCATTTAAGATAGACACTAGGAATGGTGGAATAAGATGCCCTTTGTGAAAGGAGATTGACACAGTATTAAGGTCCAGCTCTCAGGGAAAATGCCACCAAGGGATAAGAACTCAGAAAGTGAGCAGCAGGGAAATATAAAGAAAAAAGATTGAAATGAATGAAAATCTTAGGAAGAAAAAAGATAGTTAAAGACCTTGAGCACAAGTAGATAAACCAGCAGGGAAGATATTAATAAGAGAAGGGAATGTAATCTCCAAATCCTGTAAAAGAGTCCAGAGAACTATGAATCAATATCAAAGACAAAGGAAAATAATCCAATATATGTCATGAGACAGAGGAATTTTTGGATTCCCAAGAAATCATAGGACCACAGCAGAATGTTCTCAAATTATTTAAGAGAAACATAAGAATCATAAAAACAGAATCTATGACTTGTCTAGCAGAAATAATTATCAAAATAGGAAAAACTTGAATGTTTGGTAACATTTCACCAAAGTAATGAGGAGAGAATAGCTTATTGGGACTGCATATATATTCCATGTGAAAGAGAAAGGGTATGGAAATTTTAGACACTTTATTTGTATAATTCCAAATTGCTTTTCAAAATGGTTGCATTGATTCATAGCTCCATCAACAATGCACTATTGAGTTTATTTATGTCTTCCCACATTTCCTCGGCATTGAGTATTCTATCTTTTGTCATCTTTATCAGTTTTCTAGATGCAAGGTAAAATCTAAGGGTTGTTTTGATTCATATTTCTCTTATTATTGGCTTTTGAGCTTTTTTAGTAGTTTGCAATTCTTCAAATTTTGATTACTGTTTATATCCTCTGAGTATTTATCTATTGAGGAATGGTTTTTAGTCTTATATGTTTATCTATTAACTGGTTTTATATCTTGGATATCAAACCTTTATCACAAAAATTTGATGGAATGGATTTTTTTCCTTCTGGGGGAAATTATGGTGATATAAAAAACAAACAAAAAAGCCTCACTAAAATCTTATCTTTTCTTTTTTTTTCTAAAGGTAATTTCTGACCTAAAGGAGCTTCCATTCTAATGAGGAAGACAACTCATAAAAAAAAAAAAAAAAAAGGAACTGAAAAACTTTGGAGAAGTGAGGAAGATGAAGAGAAGTTTGTGGAGGCAAACTCTGAAGGATCAGAAGCACAACCAGAAGGGGATCAAGCATGTTCAGCCTGAACCTGCCCTCAAAGAGGATAAAGCCTTACTTATTTCATCATAGAAAATATAGACATCTGGAGGTAGGCCCCAGAATGAAATCAGAAATCAGAAAATACAGTACTCCTGTAGTGCAGGAAGGAAAGGAAGGAGTCTTCCAGGGTAAAGCCACAGAAAAATTCCTTCTACACAGTTGCAAGAATTACTTGGTATCTTATGAACTGAAGAATCAGGTTCCAGTTTTCTGTTAAAATTAAGAATTTAAGGAATGATTTAAAATGCTAGGTGTGAACAACCTATAGGGTTTTAATTCCATATAGGCACAAAGATTTAGAGAAAGATCCTATCAGCTGACTTAGTTGTACAAAACAAGATATTGAGTCGATGAACTGATTAACTGATAAAAATCTACCTCCAAATAAGAATCGAGTGAAAGGTAACTGCAAGCACTGAGTGCATATGCTTAATAAGCTAATTAAAATTTCTTCATAGGCAGAGTTTTCTATCTTTTTTTAACATGAATTGTATGATGAGGAGGGGAAGCATGTCAAGGAGTAACAGGCAATTGGAGGAGCAAGAAATCTGTTAATTTTGCCATGACCAGCCAATGGGGGCAACAAGGGAGGGATTTTGCACTTCAGGATAGGAAATAAAAGGCTCATTCCCTTATCTTTAAGTGGAGATCCACCCAGAGACTTCCCCAGCATCAATCTCCTATTTCTTTCAAGAACCAGAAATAAACCAATTTACTTCATATACTCCTGAGTCCTTTTTATCTTTATAGCATATTTCTAACATTAGAAGTACTGTTGAAGCAGTTCATTGATTTCATATAACCATCTCTACCCTCGTAGCAGGGATGATCAAGAGAATCCCTGATTTGCTAGAACTAGGAACCTCTCATGGAGCTGAAAATGTGCCCTTGCCCTTTGTTGAGGGACCTGGGGATTTGCTGGGTGACACAGGGAGTTTCTTGGTTCCTAGGGACTAGGACTTTGGGGAAGGTTGTTAGTAGCTGAGAGTCAAGAGGTTAGAATCTTGCCAGAATATAAAAGAAAATCAGAACACCTGGTCATCTGTGTTCTGCCTTTATTTTAAATATAAAAATTTATATTTTTATAAATAGTTGTTATTTATTGACTATAAATAGTCACTATAGTTCATCATTAAGGCAGGTAGACTGTATCATATCTTTCCTTAAAGTATTTGAAGCCATGTTAAACATCCATACACATAGAGCCCACATATAAACGGGAAATGGAAATTAATTGTAGAATATATAATAGATTTTCAACTAATATGCATTACAATATAACATATATACTTTTTACATTTCTGGGTAATACATTTAACTCTGTTCTAAATGTTGTAGGATTTTGTATTTTTTTTTCCCCTGGGGATAAAAGATAGATTCCAAAAATGTACTATACCTGACCTTTGCCAACCATAAAACTGGATGTCAGCAGTATGGATTAATGGAACAGAATATTTTGTCCCAAAGGACAAACACTGCATATTTAAGCCAAGAGTAACCCAAGGACATAACAAACAGAAACAAAGTACTATAGTTCCAAATGTTTTCTAGAGGAGTTGCAACAATCATATTAAAATTATGTGTGAAAAAAGACACCAAGGGAAAGCAAGTAGTTTATCTGAGATCAAATAAAGAGTAAGTTTCGGAGAAAGGATTTGGAGCAGTATCCGGTCTTCAGATCCATTGCAGTACCCTTTCCATTGCCTTTTCTTTTTCCTATTCCTACTGCAATCTCTCTAGGAGAAACCCTTATGATGTATTTGAGGATGGGGAGAGGCAAGGCAAGGCAATAAAGAGTTTCCTAATCCATTGCTACCTTATAGTTTTGCTTTTTCTTTAGCTCTAAGCTAATCTCATATTATATCCTCTACACTTCTACACTCTATGTTCAAGTCAAATTGAAGAACTTTTTGTCCCTCAAACACTCCTTAATAATTTCCCATCCCCACACTTTTGCTTCTCTCTGTACTTGAGATGTCTTATTTTCCTTTTCTGAATGTCTATCCATCCTTTACAATTTAATTCAAATTAAGTTTCCTTAATTAATTAATTAACTTAATTTGAAGTCTTTTTTGGTCCCACCAGTAATGACCTTTCCCTTTGATCCTTCTATAGCAGTTTTGTTATACAACTCTAATGCCCTTGTCATGGAATAATTCCAATTAGAGTTATCTGTAATTTGTCTCTTACCATCTAGAGTAGGAGGGCAACTACTATAAATCTCTTTAACTTTATAGCTCCTCTGGTGCCTAGCAGAGTGCTGTGCACAACAAATATTTGTTGGCTGAATGAATAAGTTTACCTTGGAATTCACAGAGTAAAGAAATTAGAACTACTGTTTCTTTCATAACTTAGAGGAGATTTTGTAATTTATGCAAGTATGCTCTAGAAAGTTTCTCTCTGGAAAGAATAAGCTCATTCCATTCAGTATGAGCTGTGTGAAAGTCATTCTTTCATTTGAATTTAATTGTTTGGCCCCTAAGGGCTGTCATTTCCCCAACTATATGGTAGTCATAAGATGCACTTCCCCAACATGTTAATGTTGGAAGCTCTTTCTGTAAAAGAGGTTATATAAATGTAAATTTTTCTGTTGTTGTAATTAAGGTAGTGTGGTATATCTTTGGTACACCACAACCTAGTTATTTTTAAAATGATTTCCTTTAAATTACAGTAATTCATTTCAAATTACCTCCGTCCAAGTACAGTACTTCTTTTCCTAGAAAAATCTTATTTTACAAGAGCTCAAATAATTATAACCAAATCTAAAATTTATTGTTATTTTACAGGGTGAGGTTCACAAACTCAGCACTCAAGGGGATGTTTATTTCCTCTTAAGCACTTTGCATGTAATTAGTGTGCTGCCACCAGGTGAGCAGGGCTGTCTTGGCTAGAGTGTCATGATTCAAGCAGCAAGACTCCTCATAAGTATGGTCAGTTGAGAATGTGACAAATGGGCTTTTCCATTTAATTATTTTTTTTAATTAAAAAAAAAAAACCCTCATTTTTTAAAACTAAGTAAAAATGTCCCGTGCACAGATTCTACATAGTCAGTGTAATCTTTTCAATTGGCTGGAGGAAGTCATGAAACTGTCCGCAGTAGGTACATTATAAATTCATATTATCCAGCTTCAGCTGGGACCTTACTACAGCCATTAATTTATTCCTTAGAGGAACTATTCTAAATCTCTTCTCTCCTCAATCCTCCTGATGTGTTTGAGGTACAGAGATCACTTGGTACCAAATGTTGGAGTCTGGCAACAAATGTTGTGATTCGGTCATGTTAAGAATTCACAATGGTCTTTCCCTTTGGCAAAAGGTAGGTTTATTTTGTCTTTTAAGATCCCCAGTAGAACTCATAATTAATTAGGAGAAAGGGAATACTCCAGAAGGTGAAAGTATGTCCTTAATTGACTGGCTAAATCCATAGAGGAATTCTGCACCCTAAAAAAAAGTTGGTTAGCTATAAGAAGGAGAAAGATACCCTGAGATATGAGGGGGGGGTGAGGAGACACCACAAGACAGATCTATCGCTATGGCAGACTGACCCAAAAAGGATTCAGCAAAGATGGCGTGGGCCATGGAAATTTAACCTTGAGGGTTTCCCCCATCCTTAAAAAGATATGCTAGACAAATATATGATAGGGATCAGTCTTTATTACATTCCATTAAAATTCATAAAATAAAGTTCTTCGATGACTTTATTATACCAATTTTTTTTCTAAATCTTCTCATCTTATATGTCAGACTACATTTCTTCATTAATGAAATGGAAGAGAAGATGATATAGGTGAGAGCACCTGGAATAAAGCCCAGGATTGAATATTTTCTACTTTCTCTAGTTTGGTTGCAATAAGCTACTTATTGACCTATGGGCTCAGTCATAGGAGGAAAAATAGCATGCATGAATGGCAATAAGTATGTGTAATTTGTGCTAGAGAAGAGGCAGGTGTCATTTCTAAAGCTTATCATAGTACAGGGAAGCAAATAAAGTCATGTGAGTTTATGGAATATTGGAGCAAGGGACACTGGGGAAAATGTCTCATTAAGAAAAGGTAACAAGCATCAGTCAGCTCCTAAAAACTAAACCTAATAACATGATTTTATGTCTTGGCTTTTTATAATTGTTATTATTTTTCCATAAGTTAATTTTCTGAATTTTAAGAAGGTCCAGTTTCTGAACTAGTGATGTTCCCAGCTCAGACTGAATTCTGCTATGTCTCTCTATTCCTTGTCATTTTCGTTAAGTAGATCATTCAGAAAAATCCTCCAATCTCTTCCTCTAGGCCTTGTGATCTCTGATACAGAAGAGCCAAATAGGCTAGAAAAGGGCTCCAAAAATGCCATGTGTCAGGTCTGTGGTGGTCACTGTGACCCAGCCCTTGAGTGTTGTTCTTTGTGCTGCAAAATGCAGACAGCCAGATGCACGGGGTTTCCCCAGGGACACAGCACAGGAAGATACAGACATACATAGAAGTCCTACAGGAATACCAGATTCTCAGAAACCTCCTGCTCCTGTGTAGAAGAGACCTTGCCAGCTAGCTCTCTTATTCCTTCTTTCCAGCTACAGTTCTGCAAATGTAACTTACCCCACCCATGCAGTGTTACTCTAAGACAGAGCCTACAAAACGTGCCAGAGATCTGCTTCTTGCCCACTTGTATGGACTGCCCCAGGCAACTTCAAATGGGAGAGAAATTAAGTTCTTGTTGGGACTGTTGGCAGCACCTTTGGTCTCCCTGCCCTGCAAATCAGTGGCTTTCTGTTTGCAGTAATAAAGTTACTCTTTTTATATTCTTTTAATTAAAAGTTAAAAAGGGGTAACTGAAATCACAAACACAAAAAATGTGGAAGAGGAAAGCAGGCACAGAGAATTACAACTCTAGATATGGGGCAGATGGGTGGCACAGTGGTTAAAGTGCTGGACATGGCATCAGGAAGACTCATCTTCCCAAGTTTAAATATGACCTCAGACCTTTCCTAACTGTGATTCTGGGCAAGTCACTTAATAGTGTTCAGTTCCTTATCTATAAAATGTGCTGGAAAAAGAAATGCAAACCATTCTAGTATCTTTGCCAAGAAAACTCTAAAATGTCAGGAAGAGTGGATATGACTGAAAAACAACAAAATTTTCTTAGAATTCCAGGTTTTCTACTTTAAAAAGAAAAATTATTGTTCTGATTGTTAGATGGTTTTATAACGTGCACACCTTATACTTTCTAAATGACAAAATTTAAGGAAGCTTATGCTTAGCTTTTAATATTCATGATTTTCTAAAGCATTTTAACTGCAAGAGAAAGCTTGCATTTGACCAGGGGTCTTGCTATAAGGAATTACCTTGTAAAGCTTAACCTGATTTGACAAGTTCCAGATGTCTTTCTTCTGTCCAACATAAGATCATGGAAATATGATTTCAGCTGCTACTGCTGGAATTTTTTAAGAGTCCATTTGTTTGTCATTAGGAAACATGATTTCACAAGTTCCATATATTTATGGAATCACTAAATAAAGAAGCAAATGTCTCTAATAAGACACCTCCCATAAATATGTCAAATCATACAAGATTCCTTGAATAGATAATATCAAGGTTAACTTAGCTTAACAACTCTGATTAATATCTGCAAAAGGGGAGAGATGAATATTCATCAAAGATGTTGGTCAGTGTCATAGAAGATAGCCGGTGTTTTTGTTATTTAGGTATTTTTTGGTCGTATTCTACTCCTTGTGACTCCATTTAGAGTTTTGTGGGCAAAGAGTAGTTTGCCATTTCCTTCTCCAATAACCAGCCCAGAATGCCCAAATTCTTGGAGTCTCATAAATGCTGAAGTGTTTCAGATCCTTCTTGAGCAGGTGACATAGTTACCTGAATGATGCATCATGCCCTGAGATATCTCAAGAAACATCCAAATGATATTCATAATCACTCAAAAGAGCTCTATCTACACAGAGAAATCCAAGTGGATGAAAAATGACTATTGGCTAGAGTAAGATAACAAAGTTGGGTGGAGAATCCATTGAACTGGTCCATCTACACATATTTCATGGTCAGATTATAGACATGAACTGGAACCTGAATTGAATAGGAAGAGAAGAGTAGGCAAAACTATCTTTAAGAAACTGTAGTTCTTGATCCAATCATTCTGGAGAGCGATTTGGAACTATGCCCAAAGAGCTATAAAACTGTGCACCCGTTGATCCATCAGTGTCTATTGGATCTGTATCCCAAAGAGTTAATAAAAAAGGGAAAAGAACCCACATGTGCCAAAACATTTGTGGCAGCCCTTTTTTTAGTTGCACTGAGCGGATTCCCATCAGTTGGGGAATGGCTGAATAAGTGATAGTATATGAATGTTTATGGAATATTATTATTTTATAAGAAATGACCAGCAGGATGATTTCAAAATGGCCTGGAGAGACAAACTGATGCTGAGCGAAGTGAGTAAAACCACGAGATCATTGTATATACCAACAACAAATTATGTGGTGATCAACTCAAGGCAATTCTAATAGACTTGTGATGGAGAGCTACATCCAGAGAAAGGACTAAGGAAACTGCACATGGATCACAGCACGGTATTTTCACCGTTGTTGTTGTTGTTGTTGTTTGTTTGCTTGTTTGGATTTTTTCTACTCTTTCCTCTTTTGATCTGATTTTTCTTGAGTAGCATGATAACTGTGGAAATATGTTTAGAAGAATAGCACAAATTTAATCTATATTGGATTGCTTGCTGTCCAGGGGAAGGGAGAGAGAAAAATTTGGAACACGAGGTTTTATAATGGTTAATGTTGAAAATTATCTTTGCATCTATTTTGGAAAATAAAAAGCTATTATATGGAAGGGAAAAAAACTATAATTTTAATAATCTCAAAATGTTTTAGCTACTTGGCTTGAGGCTAAGGCTCCTAAGAGTGAGACCCTGAACATGTCAAATCTACAAAAATTTCTTAAATTTGTTATGTGTCCAGAAAGACTGTGACCTGATCAAGACAAATGTACAGTGACTAGGAGGGGTAGATCATGGTGTGGGTACACTCAATCTCTCCAAGAACCCAGCAATATACCCTAATATACCCTAACCTCAAATGTGTGAAAGGACCCCGGAGGCAGATAGAGGCCAGAATGCTTCACACCGAATTTCCTTCCACAGAATATAAGCTCTTTGACGGCAAAAACTATTTTTGTTTTTGTAGCCCCTTAGTATTTAGCACAGAACTGGGCACACAGTAGGTACTTAATACTCCTGACAGCCAACAATAGCATTTATGCAGGGCTTTATGTATACAATATTTACAAAATTTTTTCCGGTCTCTTCTGATAGATGTTCATTACTTATGTTGATTAGTGATTGGCCAGTAGACGGAAGCGTGTTTGAATTAAACGTCTCTAGCACTCTGCTCCCTGGATTTGGATTGGGTGGACGGGTAGGTAGGAAAACCACCAGGGTCTGGCTTTTCTCAATGCTAAAAGACTTCAGGAAACAGAAAATATATTTTTTAAATTTTTCTTGAGCTTCAATTGCAATATTATTATCTTGTTGTGACCCCTTTTGTGTTGTCCTGGCAGAGATACTGGAAGAGTTTCCCATTTCCTTCTCCAGCCCGTTTTACAGATGAGGAAACTGAGGCAGGAGGCCAGATTTGAATTGGGGCCTTCCTGACCCGGGACTGGCACTCCCAGTGGCTCCCACAAAAGGTGAAGAATTGCATTAAAGCTTCCAGTTTTCAGGAGCATTCTTTCCTTTATCATCAGAGGAAAAGGGAGAACTAGGCAACCAACAGAAGGCCTCGAATGGAACTATTTCTTTTCTCTAGGCCTCCGATTTTTACGGGTAGAAATTGGAAATGGAACGCAGTGGAAACCCTCTGCGTATGCACATGGATGACTTCTCAATCATTTCTGGTTTTAGACAGTCGACTGAACCTCAGATTTGGGACTGGCCCCAGTAAGGGGAGGATTTGAACCCAGGACTTCCTGGGCCTGGCTTATTGCCATAGAGGTGGGGATAGAGTCTGGGCTTGGGAGTGCATTGATGTTTCTCAACCTGGTCCTCCGCACATAGTCTTAGAGGAATGCTTGGAGCACTGAGAAGTTGATTATCATCCCCATTTTATGATAAAGAAACTGAGGCTTTACTGAGGTTGACTCGCCCACCCACCCAGCTAAAGCCCTTCCAAACTGCTAGATAATGATCATTATTTTCTCTGTTCAAATATCTAAAAAAGAGGCGAGGGCTTTGCTAGCTCGAGCTCTGTCGCTCTGCGCAGCTACTGCTCCTTCCCGCAACCCTCCGGGGCTCCCTAGCTCCATTCCAATATCCCCAGCGGCCCTTCCGTAATCTCCCGGCAGGGAGCGACAAAAGCGGGCCAAGGCGCACGCGCAGATGGAATCTGGTTAGGCCAGCGGCGAGGCGGGAAGGAGCCGCGCAGGCGCGTTTCGCCCACCGGCTTGCGAAGGAGAGCTTGGAACCGGGCGGACGGGAATCCCGGGACCCGGCGGGGGAACTTGCACGGCCTCCGGTCGAGAGTTTGGGGTGAGTCGGGAAGTGGCCCGTGGCTGGAAGCGCGGAGGGGACCTCGGCAAGGGGAGGGTTTAGATTTGGGGTGCGCGCGCTGGGGAGTGTGGTCACCTCCCCGCCCTCCCCTTTTCCTCCCGTCTTCTCCCGCCTCCGTCCGCCATCCTCCATCCTCGGGCGGGAAAGTTACGCGCTTGCGCACTGGAAGCGGCCGGCGTGAGGAATTAGGGGAGACCGGCGCCCTGGGTGAGTGCGCACGCGCTGGCGCCTGCGCGCGGACGGGCCCGGACCCGGCGCCTCATTCATTCCATTCCCCTTCCTCTTCCTCTCGGACCCCACCCCACGGGAGCTGACCCCAGGACTTTCAGAAGTGACAAATTCAGAACTCTGCTCCTTATTACCTGTGTGTACGGGCGAGACGCTTCCTCAGTTTTCTTCGGGCCTCAGTTTTCTCATTCGTAAAGTGACACACTTTCTCGAGAAACCTCTCGGCCTCAGTTTCCCCATCTGTAAAATGGAGAAAATTGGCCGAGAAGACTGAGTGTGAGCTCAGACCCTACTCCCTGACAGTCCCCTTACACACGCAGGCACTAGCACACCCAGAGGCACTTGGGGGACGTTCACAGAGGCGTGGATGGGACCCCAGAAATTAGCTAGTCTCCCCCATCTTAGAAAAGAGAGTCCTTTTGTCGCGCCTCCTCGCTCTGATTCTGCCATTCGGCGGAGGCACACCTGGAGGAGGCCCCTCCCGTGCTTGGTGAGCCCCGATCCCGAGCGTTCCAGCCCTAACTGTGTGGTCCCTCCCCTTCAGGTCGCCGCCGCCGGACATGGCCCTCTAGGTGGCCCGGTGCCTCGGGATGGAGGCGTCTCCGGAGGTCCAGCTGGAGGAGCCGCAGCCCCTGTCCCCCCTGCACGACCCCGTGCTGACGGATGGCTCCTTCCGAAAGTACGAGCAGAACTGCAGACTGACAGGTGAGGCCGGGACCCGCGGGGGGAGGGGAGGTGGACGAGATCACCCCTGCCGGCCGGGAGTTCCACGCCTTGTCCGGGCACCTCCCTGGCGGAGGCCAAACCGCAAAGGAGCCAGGGACGGACCCCGCGGTGTTCTAGAACAAGGCCCGCCCGCGGGCGCTGTGAGGCCGCGGTTCTCTGGTAGAACTTGCCATTAAGTTAGCCTTGTAAAGGGAGACCTAGAAGGCGCTCACAGAGAGGCCCGGTGCTGGCTAGCCCACAGACCCCTTATATTAGCTCATTTCCTGTTAATGTCTCGTGCTCTGTCTGTTTCAGTCAGTTAATGCCTAAAAAAGAACTGGAGAACATTTGTTCTGTGGAAACAGAAAGGGGCTCCCACCTCTGCTAGGTGGCTGGGATTCTTCCCGCCCAGGCTGTCCCCTGCAGCCTCCATCTTCAGGCCGCCTCCTCCCGCACCGCCACCTTGTCCAACCTTGTGACCCCCGGGGGTCAGGGCCCCTAGCGAGCCATGACATGTGGCCTGTCCCAGGCGGGGTGGGGTTTGTGTTCCTCTCTGCCTGGCCTGAAAGGTTTTAAGGGGGAAGGGAGGACCCCTGACCTGGCTAGCAGGCCGCTGCATTTCTTTAGCCTCCTTTCTTGATTGCCTTGCTTTCTCACGTACTTCCTCTAGCTCTGGCCCTCTCCTTTGTCGCAGCGGCCCTTGAGGTGTTCCTACATCACCCCGGCGCGCTAGTCTCCTCGCTTAACAACGATTAACTCTGGTTCTACCCAGCAAGGCCCGTCCCTCCGGATCTGGTCTACTCATTCTCTCCGTTAGTGATCGTGCTCTTGGAGGGTTGTGTGTGTTATTGTGGACTTGTTAAGTACTCAAAAAAGTATTTTTATATAAATAGCAAAATACAGAAATATATGTGAAGCAGAAGAATGGTATGGTCTACTGCGTGCACTTTTTACAAAGTGCGTAATACTTCCTCTGCACACATCCCTCTCAGACTCTGCTTGTCTGCGCATCTTTCTGAACTCCTTTGTGTTAGGTTGGTGCGGGAGATGGAGAGCTTGGCATGGACGCAGAAACACCGAGTGCAAAAGCAGCCTCAGACACCGCTCCTGGAGACCCGGAGCAGGCGCTTAATCTGCATCTGTTTCAGTTTCCTCGTCTGTAAAATGGGGGTAACAAGGCACTCACCCTCCCGAGGTTGTTGGGAGGGTCAAACAATCATAATAAAGATCCAGTGTCTGGCACAGAGCCAGCGCAATTTCAATGTGGACCGTTATTGCGGATTATAATCTCCCTGCCAGCTCTCGCGTGATCCTGACCGATTCCTTGGCACCCAAACTGTTTCTTTCCACATGCTTGCAGCGAGGGTGCCTTTGGTGACCATTCCGGGGACTTCCCTTTCCGTGCTCCTTCCAGGAGATGATTGGGAGAGTCTGCTTTCCTTTGGCCTCTGGTTCTAGTAGATCCGGGCAGTTTTCTTAGAACTTCTTGAAATATGGTGTCTACGCTTTTTTTAAGTCATGTTTTTGAAGGAATTCATTGATTCCTTGACCTATTTACCAGCTCAGTTATTTTTTATATCAAAAATTTGACATTTTCTTTTTTTCTTTTTGGGTTTTTTTTGTTTGTTTGTTTTTTTGTTTTTTGTTGTTGTTTGTTTGCTTGTTTTAATATTTTATTTTGTTTTTGTGTCCTGGAGTCAGTGATTTGTGTTTAGTATGTTCTAGTTAGTAGAAATCTCTTACTTAAAGTTTACCGTTTTCTCTAAGATATTTTATTCTGCTTCCAAGTTTTTCCTCTAGCACTTTTACTTCATTTTTTAAATACTTGGCTTTATTCTAATTATTCTTATAATCATTTCAGAAAATCTAATTTTTTCCTGAGTCACTGCTTGTCATTAATGAAGTTACTTGTATCCTTTTTGGAGACCCCTAGATTTATGAGTTACTTTTTTGGTTTACTCCCCCTCCAACTGGGTTAGTCCCAGCCCCTGCGGAGCTTTTGAGTAGCATGGCTGGCCCTGCTTGGTCTCCCCCAAGCCCTTGCAATGATCTTCACCTTCATCCTTCCTCCTGGAGTCATGGCCCTGGATCATTGCGGTCTTTAGGGCCCTTTCCGGTGTCTCTCAGAACACTGGGACTGGGGGGCTGCCGCAGGTCACTGTCCTCCTCTCTTTCAGAGCCCCCACCCCTTAGGGATTCTTCTCACCTTGCCCCCAGATGACGCAATGCCTTGTTTCTGGCCAAAGGACAGACCTCCCCGGTCCTCTGGGAACCTTCTGAGATCAGGGGGCGATCCTGGTCACCCTCGTCGGACTCCTTCCAGCTCCCTGGTGTCTCCAAACCTGAGCCCTGAGCCCTGGCTTCCAGGGGGGCCTCCCCAGGCCCAGTGCCACTCAGTGCCGCTTCTCTGGGCCCTATAATTTAAACTCAAGGACAACTAGTGCTCTCAGTTTTTCTTATTTATTTTATCTTTTGGGATCTCAAGGTCATTCTTTTTCATAGATAAAACAAGCAAAACAAGAGCTGAACAGTGTTACCTTCTCTCAGCTTTTAGCTTCATACTGTCCACTCCAAAGAGCAGCTTTATCCATTATTTTTTCCTAATAAAGCTAAAATCTTAAGTTTTTAGCTATATCTCTAATATAGCTAATCCCTGATATATCTTTAAAAAAACAACTAATATCCTTGTTATCCTCAGCATTCTTTGCTAGACTCGGCTCCTTCTGGGTTTTGACATTATTTTGCTATGTTAGTGTTATAGCAAAATGATGTTGACAAAATTTATAGGATATTTCCAGGCTTTTATGCTCATCCTCAATATCTTGCTCCCATCTTTGTTATATGTCTTTTAAAAACTGAAGTTGGTCAGTGAGTTTCCTATCCATCTGTATCAATCTTTTTGGATAAATACGACCGTTCCTTGCATTATGATTGTTGGTCTTCAGAATTGCATTCTTGATCCCTTTCTGCCCCACATAGGTTGGCTTCCCCTGTGGAATTTTGGTCCTTGACATCCTAATTTTCTTTTCTCTGAACTCTTTGAAAACTGCTTTTCCAAAATCTAGAGTGCATGCCAGATTTCCTCTTACAAATTCTAAGAGGAGAGAGGTCCTTTGTTTCTAAGATTTCTTTTTTTATTTTAGTCCAACATTCTTCCTTATTGCTTAGAATCAAATCTAGAACCAGAATCATTTCTCCACTTTTTTCGAAAGATGAAATAATCATTCAGACCGTCCAAGAAAAAAATTAACTTCTCTGTTTTTGACAAAATCAACTAGCATTTACTAAGTGCATATTATATGCCAGGCACAGGTGGAGAAAAATTAACTAACATTTGAATAGTGCTTTCACATACTTTTTACAATGTAAACCCTGGCAGGCCTGAGTGCTATTATTTTCTCCATGTTACAGATAAGGAAACTGAGGCAGACACAAGTCAGGTGCCTTATTCTAGGGTCACTCAGCTAGCGTGGTTTGAGGCAGGATTTGACCCCCAGCTTTCCTAGCTTCAGGCTTTATGCTGTCTTAAGCTCCAACAAATGTCCAGGTGATTAAAGTTCCTGCTGGTGTTGTCCAGGCTTTGTGCCACATTTAAAATACTTCCTAAACGTCCATTCTGTTTACTCTCAGTTCAGTGGTCCAGAGTAATCATTTGACTACAAGATCACATCCATTTCTGTTTCTATTTAGTTTCTTTCCATTGAGTTTTCCCCTTGGATTTCTAGGTTTTCTTTTATGAATATATATATATATCTTTTTAATGTACAGTACTACTTGATTTCCCTCCTCATCCCAATCTTCTCACTATCACTATCCTCTGCTTTTTGAATAAAATAGGTAACCTTATAGGACCACATGATAAGTAATCATGGTTCTCATCCTATCAAGTCTTCAAGGATGAATTTCCTGCTTGCATTAGTAGCACTAGTAACTTTGCCTAGTAAAATGATTTTTACTAGGGCACTTTGGCTGAATCTCTCCTTCACCTATATCCATTCTACCCTGAATCCTCCTTATTTGTTTAACTATTATATTCTCCCTGTCAGATTAAAAGAGTTCCTCTACTTTAAAGACTGTATTTCTTCCCTCTTCTGGGCACAATGCCTTGAGCATAATAAATACTTGATATATTTTGTTGGATTGAATCCTACCAGTTGTAATACTGGCATGTCAATGCTTGTTTAAGATTTTTCCTTCAGTTATTTCCTATTTAGGACCTGAGTTTATTGTTTCTAGAATCACATAAAATGGCAGAGTATAACTTTCAGTTCTGGGTCTGAATGTTAGTAACACAAGAAATGATCATATACTAGATCTTAGCACATAAATCTCTTTGGCTTTGTGGTCTGTAGAGACCCTGGTTTGTTAGTATTGCCTGAACTTCTGGGGGTTTTTCCTCCATGATACATTTTCTGTTCTCTCTATTAGAATTTTCTAAAATTGCACCTGGAGAGTGGTCAGAAATGTTTTTAAAAGTATGATGCATGTTCTTGTTACCAGTTTTCCAAACTAGAACTTTTCATGACAACTTAAAAAGCTTTCTAATTCCTAGGTTAAATAAGGTTTAAAAATGTCTTTCCATGACAATCTTTCTTTACTCCTGCTAAAATTTTTCATCATGTTGTGATTAGTGTAAAGGTCTTAAGTTTCTTTAAGACCAACTTAGCAGTTTTTATAGTAGATTGCTCGGGAAAAATTTTAAGTTTCTTTTGAGCATTAGTGGTACCCAATGAAGGTAACCATTGGGAATACCCTAAATGGAAATCTTTTCTATATCTAGAAGAACTCATACATTTCAGGAAAAAAAATTCAGTTTTCCAAGAATATATTATATCCTTGTCATGCCATCTAGTGATAAGAGTAAAAAATGTCTTTGTTAGTTGCTGACTTGAATTTTTGGTGCTAGATGCAAAATAATGGTAGTGTTATGTGTATATGATCAAAAAGTAGTTAAAATTAAAGTTGTGTAATTTTAAAACTGTAAATTTTGTATAAAACTTCTACAGTCTGTATATCTAAGTTACATTTTGATAAACATAAATTTATATAATTTCCTGGCAGTTTTATAAACTGTTTTTTGTTTGTATATCCAAGTGCTTGAATTTTATGATTCATTTCACTGGCTTCTTTAACTTCAGGAAATATGTAGTAAACCTACTTTGGTTAATTGAGTGTGACTATAAATGCTTTCAAATGTTTATTTCCTCAACAGGAGTTGAAAAGGATATTGAGAAACTATATGAAGCAGTACCACAGCTCGTTAGTGTGTTCAAGATTGAGGACAAAATTGGAGAAGGTAAATCTGGGACTGATTTTAAATTTTTTTTTAAAAAGTGTTATTCCTGTATTTTTTTTTTTTTTTTGATGGTTATTTTTCTAGTACCCATTTTTTTGTTGTTGTTGTTGAAGAAATTCCCTTTTTGAATATTCAACTCTGACATAGTAAAAGGTTTTTGTAGTCACTCATTTGAATTTTTACTTGAGCATTAGCTGACTTTTAAGCTTTTAATCCATGAAACTGAATTTTATATGCATATATTCTGTCAGTTTGCTTTAATGAATACTCTCTATTTAATTCAAAATACACAAGTATTTTATATTTAACTATATGTAATTGTCATAGAATTTGAAATTATTTTTTATTATATTAAATCATGGCCTTTATGTTGAAAGGCAGGATAATATGTTCAAGCAAATATGATAGCTAAAATGATATAACAGGAAATCAAGTTTGTATAGTAACAACAGGAAAATGTTAATTATTAACTAAAAAGATGCTGAATGAATCAGGAAATAAATTTAGGGAAATTAGGGAAAGGGGGATGGACTGTGAATCAGTCTGGAAAACAGATTTGAAAAGATGTAAGAAAATATAAGGTATATTAGAAATGGATTGATGAGGAATAAAAACTTACTAACAGGCTCATCCAATAAATGAATGGAATACACCAGGGGGCTAAGGTGGTAGGGCTATTGGATTAAAACATGATAACATGATAATTGTTTATAAATAAATCTATTCCTATTAGTTTCTCAGTATTAGGATAGAAAAGTCTGTTTAAAGGATTAGATTTTTAAAGGTTTCATTCTTAGTTTTGCTATCAAACTTGTGTGATTGTCTTTAGGAGAAAACCTAAGTATTCTTATTTATCAAACAAAATCAAATAATTAAGGTGAAATATTGGTGTTAATTTTGGAAATATTGTTGTAAACTTAGTCATACAGATTTGTGAAAGTTTATGAGAATCTATAGCACACTCAAAAGCGTTGTGAGAGTGAGAAGAATTTATTCAAAATGGAAACATGCCATATTTACTTTTCATCATATTTATTGTAATCTGTTGATAAGCTTATTACAAATAAAATAAACTTTAAAAACAGATAGTTTGTGATAATTTTGTGTACTTAAAGCAATTTTTGCAATTTATCATTTTAGTAGGGTTTTGTTATGCTTGCAAAAACCAGATATTAAAGATTTTTCAATACTGTTTACAGGTACTTTCAGCTCTGTTTACTTGGCTACTGCACAGTTAAAAATGGGACCTGAAGAGAAAATTGCTTTAAAGCACTTAATTCCTACAAGTCATCCTATAAGAATTGCTGCTGAACTCCAATGTCTTACTGTGGCTGGGTAGGTAATTTAGAATGTCCTTGAGTTACATGAACTGTTAGTTATTCATTTATTCGTTCATTTATTTATTTATGGGGGGAGGGAAAGGAAGAGATTTTAATAGCTTTTTATTTTTCAAATACATGCAAAGATAGTTTTCAATGTTTACCTTTGCAAAATCTTGTGTTCTAAATTTTTCTTCCTCCCCTCCATCCCCTTCCATAGGTAGTAAGCAATCCAATATAGGTTAAAGTGCGCATTTCTAAGAAATTTCCATATTCATTAATTTATAAAAGGTCTTTGAGCAGGTTGCAACAAGTTTGACCAAGAACCTGGCCATGATTGTGTAACATCCTTCAAGATGCTCCATCCTTGGAGCTGATCTCAGTGTCCAGGTTGGCTCCTTGGCTTTTGCAGTTTTCCTGATAGATCTCAATTTGGGCCCATTCCAAGAGGGTCAAACATGGCTTTATGGTCACTGACCTTGTTTTCCTAAAGCTAGAATTACTAACTCAATCCATTATAGTCATTTTAAGTTCTTCCTTCTAGCAGATGGTTTCAGCTCCTCTTTTCCAGAGGGAGCAACTGCCTACTGCCTCCTTCTTTACCTGATCCCACACCTGTGTGCTTCCAGTCCTCTCCTTCCTTTCCTGTCTTCCCTCAACCTTTCAAATCTGCGCGGATCTGCTATCTTGAAACCGTATTTGTTGGATCCTGATGTTCTTCTGAATCAGTGACTTAGCTGCCCTCCTTCTGTTTCTTCCTTCTGTGTCCTGGCTTTCGTCCTTGCCACTGCACTGACCTTCTCAAAAGTCACATCCAGAGGAGCTTTTTGGCCACGGCCACCAATCTCCAGCACCTCTGCCTCATTTGACACTGTTAATCCCCAGATCCTTGTAGTGCTTCTTCCCAGGGCTTCGATGGAGCAGTATCTTAGTTTTCCCATTTTTTTTCCTGCCCTTTGATAAAGGTTTAAATAGAGCGCTAATCCTCATAATTTAAATGTTAAAACTGTAAGTCTGTGTCTTCAGCCCTGATCTCTCATCCAGTATATCCCAGCTGTTCAGTGGATATTTCCATGAGATTTCCTAACACCCTTAAACTCACTATATCTGACACTGAATTTAAAATCTTTTCTCCTACAAATTGGGATCCTTTCCTGAGTTTTCTTTCATTTGCTATACTACTATTCTTGAAGTCATCTTTGAATCTCCTCTCTTCTTTGTGCATTTGGTTTACGACTGAGATCCTTGTTCTTCCTCCTTCCCTTTTTTTCAGTTTCACTATATCCCCAACCCTCTTCACTTTACACCCATTTAACGTAGCTGTTGTATGCTTTCACTTGGGTGTTTCCTGGCTGGAAGTCTGCCTTCTTCAGCCGGCCATTCCCATCTGTCTGCATTCTGATCCCAGTCTGTACTTCTAACCTTGGGTCCCACTGTTCCCTTGTAGTGAACCTTTGGTTCAGTATCTTCACTCTCTTTACCTTTCACGTCTACATCTTAAAAAAAAAAAAAAAAAACAAACAAACAACCAGCAAAGACTCCTGTCTCTCTCCATCTCTCCTGCTCTCTGTTGCAGCTTGATTCCAGATCCCTGTTTTCTCTGAAACTTTCCCTCAAGGTCTTCAGAGTTGGGTTGTTGGGCCCTTCTGCAGAGGATTCTGTCCCACTGCTTCCTTGACCCATTGTCAGCCAAGCTCCAGAGGTGGCCTCCTGCCTTTTCTGGCAGGATTTCATTGTTAATTAGCTTCTCTTTCCACTGTGCGCTTTGAGGGTTGCCCTCTGGGACCAGCAGAGCATGCCTAACTCCTTAAGATAGTTCTCCAAATCCTTGAGGACACTGTCAGCTCTGTCCCCTCCGAATGTACCCTCTGTCTGTTGTGTATGCACGGGAGAAGCCCCTCTCCCATCAAACTGTGAGTTCCAGAAGGCCAGGGACTGTATCTGCCTCTTGGTGGCTTAGTGGAGTTAGTTTTTCTGGTTTTGACTGCCTCTGTTTCCTCTCCATCTTTTCCCTCTTTAACCTCCACATTCTGGCTTTGTTTCTGTCACTTCCCAAAAACATGTGCTGAGAGTGACCAGGGCCCACCTAGCGTGTCTGCTCTGATCCCTCAGCCTTTACTGTGTCTTCACATGGCTTCTGTCCCCACTAGATGGGAAGTTCTCCAAGACTGATGCTCCTTTCCCAATTCCCAGCATGTCTGTCCCAGTGCTGGATATGTGGTGAACAAATGAAATGTGGGAATTTAGGCTTTACAATGTGACACGTAATTTGAAAGTCTTAAGTTAAATATAAGTATTTGGATTTTATAATTTATTTTCAGTAGCTGCATTAGCTTTCATAGTTTTTTTCCTAAAGAAAAAGATTTATCTTTATGTTATTATGTCTGACTATGAGAAACTTTGGGACTCAGAGAACTGGCCTTCGGTGAGAAAGATCTGGGTTCAAAAATAGGCTGACATGAACTGTCATGTAAATGTGCTGTCATGACTTGCAAATCATGTCTCTTCCTGGTTCTTTGAGCAACTTGCTGAGCCTTGAAATTTATCACAAAAAAAGCATTGCCCTGCCTAAGGAGAAGGCATTTCCTCATTAGGAAACCTATACAGGGAAAGCACAGGTCTAGGCCCTATAGTATACCATTAACTGCCAATTCAGAATGGAAATTGGAGGACTGAAGTAGAAAAAGCAAAGTGAGGATAAAGTAATGAATAAGTGACTTGTTAAGAATGACACGGACATGTCACTTTCATTTTAAGAGGGTAATGCTTTCCTTAAATCCCAACCTTGGCCATACTTTTATTGATAAAATATGAATGTCAGCTAATTTTGCATCACCTAACTCATTGTGCTTACTATTTCAGATTAATCTTTAAACATAATTTATGCTTTAAGAAATTTCATTTTCAAACATTCAACAGAGTAATAGAGTATTCTGATTTTTCTTTGTGTATCTTTCCTCTAGGGGGCAAGATAATGTCATGGGAGTTAAGTATTGCTTTAGAAAAAATGATCATGTAGTTATCGCAATGCCATATCTGGAACATGAGTCCTTTTTGGTGAGTCTTCTGGTTTGTATTTAAACAATTTGATTTTAAATGGAGAATAATCATTTAATTATGTTTCTTAAACCATGTTTTTCAGGAAATTTTGAATTCTCTTTCCTTTCAAGAAGTTCGAGAATATATGTTTAATCTTTTCAAAGCTTTGAGACGCATTCATCAGTTTGGAATTGTCCATCGAGATGTCAAGCCCAGCAACTTCTTGTATAATAGGCGTCTTAAAAAGTAAGTGTAAAGTGAATAGATAATACAAAGATGTTTAACAAGATGTCCCACCATGTGGACTCTGACATTCTAGATAAAAGAAAGTCCATAGCGGCAGTGGAGACATGTTGCCTTTGAAAATGTTTGTTGAAAACAAGAAAAGAAAGTTGTCACAGTGAATTATTCATTATCCTCAAAGCAATAAAAAAAAAACATTTAAGAAGAAACAGTTCCAGTATTCAAAACTGAATTTAATGGTAAATAATGCATTATTAGATTGGCAAGAATTTCAACTTGGGGCTTATTTTTTGTTTATTTTATTAATGCTGACTTTGGCTGGGTATATAAGTATGTTACAATCTGCACATGTTTTTGTGTCATGATAAATGATGTGATTATCATAACAGATTATTTATGACAGCAAGGCTAGAATATTTCTCATTTGTGCTTTTTGCACACTTTTGGTTTTTGAGTTTTTTTGTCATTCTACTTTCTTTATTCGGAATCAAATTTAGCTTTTTGTGTAATTTTAGGCTACTTTTTTTTTTTTTTTTAAGCTTGCTAATGTGAAAAGATTCTGGTATAGTAGCAAGTAGAAACCCTGCGTTCCTGCCGATAGCATCCGAAAACGGAAGGGTCACAATACTAGGTAGAATCCCTCCCTTCTTACTTTCATTTCCAGCTTTGAAGTTGAGATGGGCAGATGAAGAGTATGCTACTGGAATCCATCTTAGCAAAGGTTTCTGTGGTTTATGATAGAAGTCTTAAATGATAATGCAAGGAAAATGTACCTCCCTTTTTAGGAAAGGAAATATGACTTGATTCTTTATGAATATGGTTTGAACATAAACTAGGTCATGTTGTTGCTGACGTTTCCATGTTTAAGCTGTATCAAAGCTAACCTATCTGCCCAATTCTGTTTCATAGGTATGCCTTGGTAGACTTTGGCTTGGCCCAAGGAACCCGTGACACAAAAGTAGAGCTTCTCAAACTGGTCCAATCAGAAGCCCAACAGGAAGGTTGCTCACAAAATAAACCTCACATAGTCATGGCAAACAAGGTTTCAGTGAGTGTCCCAGCACCAAAAGCGCTATCTCAGTCATCCACTCAAACAGCTGTTAAAAGGCCCTACTCACACGCACAAATTCAGACTAAACAAGGAAAAGATGGAAAGGTTCTATCCCTTTTTTGTTTGTTTTTGATATTGTACTGTTTGTAAAGTGTATTTTTTTTTTCATCCAACAGGGGGGGATATAACACTGAAACAATACTTGGTGATTATTTTGCATTTGGTATGTGTCTTCATCTGACAGTATTTTGATAAGATTTGTAGTGAATTATTTTTATTCTTTTATGGCATTTGAGATTTAGCTCCCAGGTTTATAAACCACATTTTGGTCACATGTATTATAGTTCAAAGTCACATGTTTTCTGTATGAAAGAGGAAATGCTTAATTTTTTTTATTGCCTGCCTAAAAATTAATCAGGTAAGGATTTTTTAAAAAGAGGAAACAGTATTAGCTAATGCAGAAAAAACGTTTTCTCCAGTGTCTATCTCCATTTTAGCTGCACAGCAAAGTGTCACATCCACGCAGAGGACCTTAAGCCTTCTTTGGGTCCACATGGGAGCTGGGGTGTTCTTTGTCAGGGGTTAAAAGCTCTGTCCAGACTATTCTTTCAGAGAAGTATTTTGGTGCCTCCAAATGACTTGCTTGCAGCTGTTTTTGTTTGTCCCGTAAATCTTTCAAAACTATCGCAGAGGAAAGCTGGCAGAAAGTATTACAGATATAATCCTTATTGTCCTTGTTTTTGTTGGTATTGTAGGAGGGATCTGTAGGCCTTTCTGTCCAGCGCTCTGTTTTGGGAGAAAGAAATTTCAATATACAAAGCTCTATTTCACATGAGAGCCCTGCCGCGAAAGTAAGTAAAATGCTAAACAATAAGTTACACAAACAGTTTAGGATTTAGAATCTGATATCAGTAGTTGTGGGGGGGGAAAAAAGAAAATTTCATTGTGCCCTAGAGATGGCTGCTTTGAAAATTTGGTCCAAATTGCCGTTTTCCCAAATTCCTCTTGCATTTTACTCATGAAGTAGTTCAAATGGTTAGGTGATTAACTGTTGCTACAGTTAAAGTGAGACTGCTTTCTTAACATTGACCATATTTATATTTGGCACTAATTAGATACCTAATTGATTGATAATCTTTTTTTTTTTTTTTTTTTTTTTTTTTTTTTTTTTTTCCCCCCTGGTTACATTTTCATATGGTCTGCTTGAAATTTGGTAGCAGGGCAGGAAAAATAGCATTTTAAAAATGGAAAAAATTCTAGTTGTAAATGTTACATTTTTGAAAATCAGCCTAAACTCCTAATTCTAGATATTAACATCAGTACCATTTGTAAGTTAGTGATCCACTCTCTTTGTGCCTGCCATCTGTGATTCTGAAATGGAGTTAGACACGAGAATATTGCCTTTCTTATGTTCTTCTACCAGCATTACAGAGGCCTCCAAGAAAATATGATGCTCATGAAAATATGCCACTCATATTTTTGCCCATGGTAGTTGAAAGTATGATTCTAATAATATGTCATTATATAAAGTGGATTTTATATAACTGAAAATTTTGAAATTCTTTATCAGACTAGCATAAGCATCATAACCTGGTGACCACTTTGTGACTTTAGAAGTTGTGTTTTGCCACCAGTACTTTTGCTAATACTTAGAAAATCCCAAACTAGAAAACAATGTACCTTTTCTTCACAGCTCATAAAACAGCCTAAACCGATGGATATCACATCTCGAAAGTTAGCAACAAAAAAGAAGGTTGTTTCTACAAAAACTGTGACCAGCAGCATAACGAAGAAAACTGCCAGCACTTGCCCAGCTAACCTGACCTGTGACTGTTATGCAACAGATCAAGTTTGCAGTATTTGCCTTTCAAGGTAACCTCGCCATCCCAGAAGTTAGAGATTGTCCAAAGGATCTCAGCAGGGGGGCAAGCCCTGAGGTCTCAGGCTACTCCAGGCTTGCCCCAGCAGTAGAGCTATTCCTTGCAAGACAAACAAAGAAGGACCATTTTCATATGGTGTTCATTTCACATGAGTATGCTATTAGGAAAACATTTTTTGCTGTTATATGCAAATAGTTTGAAAGGAGAATATGGCTTTTTTGGAACCATAGAAGTTCACAATTGACTTGCTGACATAATGATTTTCTGCCTTGCTCTTTCATTTTCTGTCCCTTCCCCTCACACAGAATAACTAAAACCAGGTGATGCTGCTCTGAAAAGCTGACTTCTTCTATGAACCTGGGAGGAGGGAAAAGTGATTTTCAGAGTAGTTATTTGAAAATATGGAGTTACTTGGAAATAAATTGCCATCTAGTCTTTAACAACTCCAAAATCTTAAAATTCCTGGTAGAAAGAGTGAGACAGGATAAGATTCCCATGAAATGGAGGAAGAGTGGGTAGTGAAAGTCCAAAGGATATGTCTTAAGAAAATGTGAGGTGAGCGAGAGCACTTTAAGCCAGGAGGCCCAAGGAACATCTCATGCAGCAGGTGGCCCTGTGGCTGCCAGAGGGGGAGGAGAAAAGTGGACCAGGCATGTAGAAAGTCTCCTGAGCACATTCACAGGGGCAGAAACTAGACCCCATAGACGCTGGTACGAGAAAGAGCTGGAGAGGGATACAGCCTTTACTGATAGTACCAGGTGAGGGAAGGCTGGTAGGGCATGAAGAAATTCTTAGGCGCACACTGAATTTGGAGCTGTATCTTGTACAAGTCAGTTGGTCTTTAGGACTTAGTTTCCACATTTGTAAAATGTGGGCCTGGGACTAAAGGTTTCCTTAGGTTTTTTACCTCAGTGGTGTCAAACTCAAATGGAAGGGGATTCTTCCTGCTGAGTATTGATTTACTTATTTTGTTAAACATTTCCCAATTAAATTTGAATCTGATTGGGACCACTTTGAACTCTGCTTTGTAGCTCCAGGTCAGTGAGAATATTCTTTACAACATTCCATTACGTTGGAGAGGAGAGTTGCAGCAGGAATATACATTTTTATTTTTATTTTTTAAAATTATTATAGCTTTTTATTTACAAAACATATGCGTGATCTTTGCAAAACCTTCTGTCCCAACTTTTCCCCTCCTTCCCCCCACCCCCTCCACTAGGAGAATGTACATTTTTTAAAAGAACATAATTGCTCATTGAACAGGGATAGTGCCCTACATTTAGCAGCGGGAAAGATGATGGAAGACATTCCAGAGAAGGGCACTTCTGAACTGAGTAATGAAGGAGGGACAGTTCTAGAGGAAAGCCTTCCAGGGTGAGGGAACTTGTCGAGTGCTTTGGAGGCAGAAGATGAGATGTCCATTTTGACTACATCACAAGTGTAGAGAGAATTAAGATCAAATAAATTTGGAAAAGAGACTGGAGCTAAATTATGAAGTCCATATGGACCAGACTTAAATCCGAGATTTTAGTAGAAGGTCTCAGGAGAAAAATAAGTTTCTAATATTGATGAGATATCTGGTGGGAAACGTCCAACACGATTGAAGTTAGGAGATACATTTACACTAGATATTTGGGTATGGGAGTCCAGCTGCATTGGGATGATAATTAAACCCATGGATGCTGATGAGATCACCAAGTGAGAAAGTGTTGACAGTTTCAGGTTGTGAAATTCCCTTGGGTCTGTGCTCATGCTCATGCCTAGTTGACTAATCTGTTTCCAGTCCTGATTAGCACTGGGCATTTTCAGCAGAAGAGATTCATCCCAGAAGGGGTGTACTGACGTTTGCAAATTAGCAGATGCCTATTGTTAGCCTACTATCTCACTACAGTTTTTCCCCACAACATATAAATGCAGCTTGACACTTAATTAAGCTTCTTAGACTTTAACGTAAGGTTCCCACCCGAGAAAAATGAGTTACCTTGAAAAATGATGAGTTCCTTTCAGTCAGCATGCATTTCTTTATGCTCACCATGACTGTCCTACAGGTTTTCTGGTGTAGGCTGGACAACTGCTTGCTGAGGATTTTAGAGGTAACTCCCTTTCTGAGATTTGTTCCAGTTCAAAAGGGAATAGAGATCAGAACAGAGGCTTGAACTCATATTTGGGGAGTAGGAGATGAATGAAGAACTGGCTAAAAATGGACCTGGAGAAAGAGGGGGATGAAAATGGGCAGTCAGAAGGGTGAGAGGAGAACCAGAAAGAGCCCTGTAATGACAGGCCAAAGGAAGGGATGGTCAGTGCTACAAGCTGCTGAGAGGGTGGGGAGGAGGCCTGAGAACGGGCAGCTTTGGAGCTGGCAGGGTGAGTGAGGGTCACTGGGGTTCAGAGTGTTCATGGAATACCCGGTCAATTCAGAACCAGGGGTAGAGCCCAGTAGGTAGATGATAGCAGACTTGATCGATTGGGGTTTTAGCTTAGTCTCTCTGATCAGCTGCTCTCTACTGGGGCCTCAGTTCTTCCCTTTCTCTCTCTTACCTGCCATGACCCTCAAGCAGGCTTTTATTCCTTTTTCTATGGACTTTCACAGGAGTTTCCTATTTGCCTCTCAAGTTATTATTAAGAAAATATTTTCTAAACTTGAAAGTGCTATATAAATATAAGTTAGAATTACTAACAATTATAATAACGGGATTCCTACCTTCCAGTCTTGACTTTTTCCATTGGCTCTCTGATCTAATTGAGATAGATAGTCCTCCCTCCAGTGAACATTACAGCCCATGCAGATGTGTCCGTCTTATGTGACCTCTTAATTACATCCTCCTGTAAATATCATCAGTGAAAATTTTTATACCAGCATAGTAACGTTAGTAACTAACATGCGTAAGTCTTCATTTGTGATTTCTTGTAGACCGGTCATGTCCCATGTTTTCTGGTACAATTAAATTATGATCTTTCTGAGGTCCCCTTTTAATTACGTTACTCTCCTATTGAAAAACCACCAGTGGTTTCATATTTCCAAACAAAAATATTCATACTCTGACTATTATCTGAGCCCAGTTGAATTTTTTTTGTTCTAACTAAATTGGTTTACTTTGCCACTACTCAGACACATCTTCAGTTTTCCAACCTCTGTGAATATTAATTCATGTTAGTAGCATTAATTTGTAGACTGGACATTTAGAATTTTTTCTTCATTTTTATTTCTGCTTCTCAATTCCATATGTCCCTTAAAATGTCTCATCCTTCATTTAGATTGGCCTAATTAGAAATGAATACACATATTTTTGAATTCTGAAAGCATTTTATATCTCTTTTATGTCATACATACATAAAAGGAACAATGGTTTCTCCCAACAATTTCCTTTACTATAAAATGTTTTGATAATGTCTAAGGTGCTTCTTATCTCTAAAGTCCTATGGGTTCATCCTTTGTGTCTAGGAAATAGAGAAATAAATATGTCTTACTTGCCTTTAATAGATAAAAAAATTGCTTAAGAATCTTTCTGCACTACCCCGCATATAGAAGTTCCATACAACCATGATACAGGGATCTCATCTGTGTGGGGATTTTCTTTGGCAGTGCTAATTGCAGCCCATTCCTCCCTCCCTACATATGACTCTCCACATGTTCCAATGGCAGGTCCATCCACTGTGCTGGAGGCTTTTTTTTTGTTGTTTGTTTCCCTGACATCCTGAGGATAGTAGGAAGGGAAGCATATGTGGACTTCTCATTAGTTATTCTTATTTCCAGACATTACTACTTTCATTTATAAACTCTACTTTCTAGCTCTCCTCTGAACTTGATATTTCATCTTTGACTTGCATACATTAGGATAGGCCATACCCTATACCTCCTCAACTTTACCTCCCAGAATTCCTGGCTTCTTTTAATCTTCAGCTCAAGTACCAGTTCCTCCTTAAGTATTTCTTATCTCTGCTCCATTTAATAGAAATATTCTCTACTTTACATTGCTTTTTGTTATTATTATTTGTATGTATTGTGTTTTCACAGTAGAATATAAGTTCTCTGAGAGCAGAGACTTTTTTATTGTTGGTTTTGAGTCCTTAGCATATTGAAAAGACTCTTGTAGGCATTATAACCAACATTTATTAAATTAAACTGAAAGTGGATCTTTTCTTTCACTTATGTGAGGACTATGAAAACAAATCATTTCAGCTTTTCCAAAAATATTTATTGAAAATCCATATTGCTATTGTATTTATATTCTTTTTATATATTTTTTGTTTTTACCAAAAGTAGCAAAGCTTTCTTTATTGAAATGGAGTCCAGAGTAAGAATAGATAATTTCAATCTATACTTATAGAATTTCATTTGAATTTTACAGGAAACAAAATGGATTAAGTTGAATCTCCTATTATTTTTATTTTTTTCTACCCATTTTCCAGTAGAGTGGTAATAAATAGGCCAAAAAGCAGGAAGCTAGCAGCAAGGGAAAGAGAAGTAAAAGGTATGAATAGTCTGCAAATTGGATGATCGGGATTGATTGTTTTGATTTAAATCAGTACAAATTATACCACAAAAAATAGCAAATATTTCAATTTGCAGTTTTCAGCAAATACTATTAGATATTCAGCAAATATTTCTTAATTGCCCACTATGCCCAGGGCAGAAGGAAGAGATCCTATGGTAATTAGCTATAACTTCTACCCTGTGAAACTTGTGTACACAAGAAAGAGGGAAAATAAAAACTCTCCATAAATCATAAAATCAATTATGGATACAAAATGCTATAATACAGATTAGAAATGCTTCAGAATTTTAAGAGTAAATCACCGACGGTTAGATTGATCAGTTAATTCTTTGTGGATTACAATGGGGCTTGAACTAGCATTCCTTAAATTTGTTTTCTAGACTTGCATTTCCCCAGCTGTCTTACTGTGTTGAATTAGAATATTTGTTCGCTGATTTTATTGACTTAGTTTGAGTCAGATCACCAAAAATTATAAACCTGTGGTGTTTACCTTAATTAATGAGTTTTTTAAACATTTCATAATCAGTTTTTCCTCCCACACTAACAAATACATGTGTTCTGCCTGCTTGAGTATCTGAGGTACTTCCAAAAAGAGAACCAAGTCTTAGAAAATGGATTGCACAGTAATAAGACAGGGATTTGGGACTACAAAAATCTTAATTTGGAAATGTGTCTTTTTTTTTTTTTTTTCTATCACCCAGACGGCAGCAAGTTGCCCCTCGAGCTGGTACGCCTGGATTCAGAGCCCCAGAGGTCCTGACCAAGTGCCCCAATCAAACTACAGGTGTGTAACGTAAATCAGACACCTGTTCAGCACACTTGTTACCGTCTGCTTGGGTTCTTTTTCTACCAGGATCATTTTGTGGTCAAGAATTTAGCCCTTTTTGCTTTTTAGTAAGTTATGTAAGTAGTTCTGTTAACATAAATTACCCCTGAAGAAAAAGTATTGTGCACTTAATATAACATTTTCTTCATCATTGTATTAGAATTCACAGAATATATTGTTGACAAATTGATTGCAATGAGAGGTTGGCTCTCCCATTACAAATCTAACACATTTGTAGTCAGAATTCAAATCAAATGAAAATTTGATTCAGAGATTAATTTGACATTCAGATTTTCTTCTTATTGGTAGTTTTTGAACCTTATTCAGGTTCGACACTGACTCATTTTGTTTTGTTGCAAATCTTGGTATAGTTTTAATAATATACTTTGTAATGAAGTGTTCTGTTTGGGCTTTAGAAGAAATAGTTTCATTTTCTCCAGTTTTTTTGCATGCTAATTTACTTTGTTTTAGATTCCCTTAGAAGAACCCAAAATAGACATTTAGATAGTAAGCCTCCTAAGGAAATTATCCTTTACCATAGCAAAATAGAAGTAAATAAGTGAATGGTTAGTATTCATGTATTGCTTTAAGGTTTAGAAAACACTTCATACATTGATTTTTCAAGTTAGGTTGTTCAAGTATAACCCTCTTTTTTTGAAAAGAAAACATAAAGACTGGGCTAAAGTCAGTCAGTTGGCGTTGGAGCTGGATCTGTAATGTGTGCCTTTGGTCTCCACTTTCTGCCATCAGTGATTTCCAATGAGATCCTGCAATGTTAGATTTAGAGGTCCAGGGGAACCCCTGAGAGGACCTGGCATCTGGCCTCAACTGAGATGGGCCGGTAGCTTGCCCAGAGATGCTCAGTTAGGAAGACTCTGAGCCCTATGACCAACAAAGCCAGAACTCAAGAAGCCTGTTGCCACCTCTTGGCTTCTTGGATCCTGCTTACTCTCAGCCTGCTGGCCTCGCCTTGGAGCCGGTTACCCAGAAGATATGTAGCCAATCCAATCCATTCGAAGGCCGCTGTGGTGGCAATAGTGTTTGTGTGTTCTAAATATTTATATGATGCTTGCTGTATGTTAGACACTTTAAAAATGTCTCCTTTGATTCACAGCAGTGCTACAGGGTGGGTGGTTGCCCTTTTCCCCTTTTACAGGTGGGAAAACTGAGGGAAACAGGGAAAAGTGACTGAACCCAGAGGCACAGTCAGAAGTGTATGAGGTTGGATTTAAACTCAGGTCTTCCTGACTCTGGGCCTGGGGTTCTATCCACATGGCTGCCCCAAAGTCATGACATTTTGCAAATAACAGACAAAATGATCTAATTGGATAAACACTGAAAATATTCTTGAAGGTGTTGCTAACTTTGAGTTTTAAAGAGAGCCAAATACCCAGACAAATAGGAAGCCATTGGGATCTCTTTGATCTAGAGCCCAAGGTGGTCATACTGCCATCCTGATTAAAGAAGCAGGCAGACTACACTTGGATTTCACTGACTGCGAGGGGGGGTGCCATCTAAGGCTCTGAAGTTTGAGGGTCCAGATTCCTGTCCCACCTCTCTCACTTCCTGTGTGACCGTGGAGAAGTGAGTGATCTTGGCTGCCACGATGGCCTGTGGGGATCTTACTGACTCTGGGTTTGTGAATTACGATGGCAGAAGCTATCTCTAATCAAATATGGTATCATTTGGGTAATGACAGTTTAGAAGATACATATGAAATTTGTTAGAAATACATGGAACCTAAACCAGAAGGTTAAGATAGAACATAATCACTCCTTTTTACAGCATATTCTGGCCATATAGAAAATATTTACACCACTTATTTTTTTTGTAATAATAACAAAATTCTTCCTGTTATTAAAAAAGACAAACCCCCACAATGTTAATAACAGTTGTCTCCTAGTAATAATTATCTGGTTGTAAATCTTTTTTTGGAATACCACAGACTGCTGAAGATCAAACTTGTGGGTGCCATTAGGAAAATAAAAGCCACTTAGAGCCTTTCCTGGTGTGTGAGTCTGCTCTATGATTTGTTGTTCTTCTTTGCTATACAGCTTGAACTCTTAGAATCTTCCTAGATTTTCTTTAAATATTTACTCATCATTTTCTAATGGAATATTGCATTGGAACCAAGTGTTTACATGAAATTATTCATCTAAAGAGTAACCACTATAGTTTAAGTTTAGGATTCAGATAACAAAATCATAGGAGTGATCTTAAGTTTCATTTTGGTTTGCAGCAATTGACATGTGGTCTGCAGGTGTGATATTCCTCTCTTTGCTTAGTGGACGATATCCATTTTATAAAGCAAGTGATGATTTGACTGCTTTGGCTCAGATTATGACAATTCGTGGGTCCAGGGAAACGATCCAGGCTGCTAAAACTTTTGGTAAGCAGATTTAAGTTATCTAATAATTCTTAAAAATCTAGCATGTGCCATATTCTTGAAAACATTTTATATGATTTCATGTAAAATCTTAATTTCCAGTTCAGAATAAAATGAAGAGCTATGAAATTACAGTCTCTAAGATTAACTTTTTTTAAAAAATGTACAAGCATTATTTTTGTAAGGCCAGTTGTTTATGAAGTAAATATAGATTATATATATATTTTTTTCAACAACTTAAAATGTGGAATCTTTTAACTACAGTGATGAACAGAATTTTATTGCAACAGAAATATTTTTGGAAATAACCTGTTCTGTATAAGATAACTTTTAAATAATACTCTGCGTTAAAGCATAGCTTATTTGCATTTTGGTAGTCAGAATCCAAAAATTATTCTTGTTACTCTAGTCCAAACATGACTTAGTAAGCCTTCAAATCAATATTTATGATTAAAGTCTGCCTTTTTATTTGTTTGGGTGGTATACATAGGCTTTGTAGAAATAAAGCCAGCCTCCTGGTTATTGTCTTGGATCTCCTGTATCTGTTTGAAATTACATTGCAGTTCAGCCAGTGACAGAACACTAGCCACGGAATGGCTGGGAGGCAGGAGAATGTGTCTGGAGCAGAGGGCGGCTGGCAGCCAAGGCCTGCTGGGTGTAAATAGTAGTGCTGCCCTTTCTATGTAAAAATGGCAGTGGTGGGCCGGCCTGGCGGGCATGGTAACATTAGGTGTATCCATTACCCTTCATTTTTACTGAGGGATAAGAACAGGAGCCCTCCTTTGTTGCGTGTAAGAGTCACTGGTAGCCAGTGAGGGCGGCTCTTGGAGCAGGTGGCCCTGGGGCCTCCCCACCCCACTATGAGCAGAGGTCCCTGGTGTCAGCCCGGAAGCTCAGGCTCTTCAGTCCTCTTGTACAGCCGCTGTCTTCTGGGCCTTTGTCTCCCTTTGTAAGTGAGGACATCGAACCAAGTGTCCTTCCAGCTCCTAATCTGTGATTTTGCCTTCCAGTTCCACATAATAATAATGATTAGACATTTGTGGTGTTCTTTAAGGTGTCTGTACGTTGTCTCGCTTGATCCCCACACTTTCCAAGGGATCATCTCCACTTTGTAGGAGTAGTAAAGACTTGCCACTGGTTACACAATTAGAGAGTTGAATGCTGTCTGCCCCTGAGAGCAGGAGCCCAGCCCCATTACCATGCACTTCTTTGGACCTAATTTAGTATTTGTTTCCTCTATGATCATCCTGAAGAGTGCGACACTGTGGTCATTTCCAGATAATCAGAGGTGGTGTTTTTTTGTGGTTTTTTTTTTTAGGTAAATCAATATTGTGCAGCAAAGAAGTCCCTGCGCAAAACCTCAGAACCCTTTGTGAGCGGCTCCGCGGCACTCCTGGCCTGACTGTTGAAGAGCAGGAGGAGCGAGCTCAGGAAGCAGGTCAGTCACTGAGGACTGACCAGAAAGTGCAGGTCCCACTTGACTCAGAGCACGACCGAGATGTCTCAGAAACTGTGAGAAATGAGCACCCAGCCAGTTTGAAAGGCTGGGATCGCGTCCCCGACGAAGCGTACGACCTGCTCGACAAACTCTTAGATCTCAACCCCGCTACGAGAATAACTGCCCCAGAAGCGCTAGTGCATCCGTTCTTCAGAGACATGAGTTTGTGATCGTGTAGTTTGACATTTATTTGGTTATTATCTAATGAGAAATAAGTTCGTTGTAATTCCCTTAAGTTTTTGATTAGGCGCCAAACCCTGGTAGGTAACGGGGAAAAGAATATTTGGTGTCATAACAAGTACAATGTTTTCTGTTTTGTCTTTATGCCATTTATCAGAAAACTGCTGGAATTAAAAATCTCTGAAGAGATAGTGGATGGATTCCTGGGCTGGTCACGTGACTTGTTTAGTCAGATCCACTGAGGTAGAGATAGAAGTGATTCTTCCCTAACACACAGGACACAAGAATTCAGGCATTTAGTTGGTTTGAGAGTTACCTTTCAATTGAAAGACCAAGATGAAATTGGCCTGAAGCTGCTTTACTCTTGGGTCCATGAAAGTTAAAATTAATAATAAAAGAAAATTTGAATTTGGCAAGATATTAATTTTAAATTGTCATAATTTTTTTTTTTTCTGCTTTGGAAATGCCTGTTTTGTGGAAGTATTTTGTGACAATTGTTATCATTTTCTTTAGAATCTTTTTTCTTACTGAATATACCCAGGATTACACATTTTTTTGGTATTTATATGGTACTTAGAACCAGGATCTCAGGGTATGTTATTCAGTAATGGATGGAAGTAGATACATAGTCCAAAAATGATGATAACAGATGAAATTAAGTGAGTTAACTCAAAATGCCAAGTGAGAGGGCCGAGGACCATAATGAAAACTTTTTAGTGTCATAAGTTTTTCTTCTAATGACATCTACAAAGACATCTACATCATCATCCTGCTTCTGAAAACCTGCACGTGGCTCCAGGTCTTAAAGAGAAACACTGAGAGGGGCCAGATGGAAACAACAGGAGAGGAGGAGAGAGGCCCAAGATCCGTGCCCATTGTTTTACTCACTTTTCAGCCTTCTTTCTGGGGACAATTACATGCTGAGCTATTGGCTGGATAGATAGGGATGCTACTACAGGTTAGGCATCTGTACAGACTATACCAACTTGGTTGATAATGTTGCATTTATTTCATTAGAGACTTCTACAAGAAAGAAAGAAAGAAAGAAAGGGACCACCTTTGCTTGAGTAAAGAAATGAATCTCTCTAACTCATGACTTATGTGATGTTTTGTTCCCAAATAGATGACTTAAGTTCCAGGGTATTGTTTACAGAAACCACCACCTCATAGATCTTAGTTTCTTCTCATGCAGTAATTCTTTTAAAAAGAAAAAAAAAAAGAAGAAAACCTTTAAATGTGAAGTTATATATTTGTATGTCTATTTAATAAAGAGTTACTTAGTATTTTTATAATGTTGCTTTACTATTTGTTGAAAGGAAAAGAAAAAGGTATTTGTCAGCATTAGTAATTTTTCCTATGAGTGCCTTCTTAGTAAGCAGCCATTGTAGCGATGAGAATTTTGGTCATTTCTTTGAACTCAAGTTTCTGTGAGATACTTTTCAGAAATTGGAAGTTGTTCTCTTTCAAGGGCATGGAGCAAGGCATGTTCCTAAAATAAAGCCCATAGACTCAATAAATAGTTGTTGAATGAATGAGAAAGACAGCTCAATTTAACAAATGTGTTTTTGTTATTTTCATTACTTCCAAAATAAATGGGATTGATTGGATGGGGGAAGGAGAGAGAATAGAAAATTATAGGGAGGTAGAAAGTAAAATTGTTGGAAATAAACTTTGGACTGTGCTCATGAAAAGCAAATGAAATGGGAAATTTTTTTTTTCCCCCCACAAAGCACTTTTTTTTTTTTTTTTTTTTTTTTTTTTTTTTTTTTATTAAAGCTTTTCATTTTTTAAAAAACATGCGTGGACAGTTCTTCAACATTAGCCCTGTGTTCCAATTCCCCCCCCCTTCCCCCATGCCTTCCCTTAGATGGCAAGTAGTCCAATATATGTTAAACATGGTAGAATATATGTTAAATCCAATATCCGCATACATGTTGATAACAATTATCATGCTGCACAAGAGAAAAAGAGAAGCAAAATAAAATGCAAGAACACCAAAAAGAGTGAAAATGCTATGTTGTGGTCCAACTCATTCGCCATAGTCCTCTCTGGGTGTGGATATCTCTTCATCACTGAACAATTGGAACTGGTTTGAATCATCTCCTTGTTTAAGATAGCCATATCCATCAGAGTTGATCATATCTTGTTGCATGTACAATCATTTTCTGGTTCTGCTCATTTCATTCAGCATCAGTTCCTGTAAGTCTCTCCAGACCTCTCTGAAATCATCCTGCTGGTTGTTTCTTACAGAACAATAATATGAGAGATTTTCTAAAGCACAAAATAAGAAAGATGAGTCAGAACTTAGGGGTATTTACTGCAGAAAGTAAGAGAGTAGTTAAAGAAAATGACAGCACTAACCTAATGGTCTCCAAATGTTTGATGGCAGAGTATCATGTTTGAGCCTGCACTGCCTCTAGGCATTTAGATGGCAAAATTGTTACTGCATGGTAAAGAAAGCCCGAGTCCAAATTCAGCCACAGATACTTAGTAGCTGTATGGTCCTGCTCAAATCCCTTAACAAGGACTTTTAATGTCTGCCTCAGATCATAGAGCATAGAGATCATAATAGCACTTAACCTTGCAGGGCAGTTGTGAGCATTAAGTGTAAAAGGGTTAGCATAGTATGTGGCAGATGTAATAGGTGCTGATTAAATACTTGTTCCTTTCTACCTAATAGACCTAATTAATCTAGTATATCTACATAACGTATGTTATATATAATAAAGTATGCTTTGTATATATGCTTTATTAATAACTAGGTATAAAATATTTTAAAAGGGATAAAGCTGAAATATTTTGAAACTTCAATTGGGAGATTTTAAAACATGAGAAAATTCTGTTTCTAAGTTTTTCAAGTGTGAATGTGAAAATTTGGGGTTTTGTTTTCTTTTAATAGATCATGAGCAGCCCAGAGAGATGAGAGGGAAGGTGGTCTTAGTATTTATTAAAAGCAGCAGAGAAAGATAAGCAAAAAATGAGAAGCCATTGCATTTGACATTTAGGAGGTTGGCAGGATAGAGTGCAGGATCTGTGGGCAGGAAAACCTGAGTTTAAGTATAGCTTCAGACACCCAGGAGCTGCTGTGTGACACTACACAAGTCTCTTAACCCTGTTTGCCTCAGTTTCCTTATCTACAAAATAAGCTGGGGGAGGAAATAGCAAGCCAGTATATTTGGGATCACATAAAAATCAGACAAGATTGAATAAGAAGAACTTTAAACAGCAAAAATAAAAGAAGCTTTGTGAACTGGTGGTGCTCTCTTGGGAAGTGGGGGAAAATTGGGTTTGGAGAATAAAAGTTACATCATCAGATCAATATCTGCTCAACTGGTATTTTCTTTCACTCCCAAAAATGAAAATCTGGAGGTTTGGGGAGGAGCGAGGGATTGTTACATTTTGAAGGGAGTGGTGTGAGGGAATGTGTGATATGATCTTTAAACAAAACTTGAAAACCATTGGTGAATTTTAAACTTGAAATCCCTTACACACACAAACACACACAAACCCTTGTGTTTGTTTAATCTCGGGTTGTGGTTAGGAGGCTTTATTTTTCCTACAGCAGCCGTTTTCAAAGGAGAAACTCGGGGTACATGGCTTGTTCCCCAAAAGACATATAATCCTCCAGGGAATAGGAAGTTGGTCATTATTGAAATATTAATGAATAAGAAAATGGAAATTAAGGTGAAGGGAAAGTTTTGTTTAAAATGTGACTTACACATTCAGTATTATTTGAGAATTCATAGAATCTTGAGTTTGTAGGGACAGAATTATAGAATTTGCATTACCCACCAAGTGATATCCAACTTAAGACCTTCCATGAGGGGAAATCCATTACCCCCTACTGCTGACAGAATCCCTCTCAGACAGGCTGTCTCACCATGCCTTCTCCATCTGGGACTTGAGCTGAAGACTTTACCTCTATCCCTCCTGAATTTCTTATTAAATTCAATGCTAACTTGTCAAAAATCTTTTTGCATCGTGTACACACACATCATCTGGTGTGTTAACTATCCTTCCTAGGTTGGGCCTGGAATCAGGAAAACAAGCTCAACTATGGCCTTAGACACTTCATATCTGTATGTCCCTGAGCAAGTCATTTAAAACTGCCTGCCTCGGTTTCCCTAATTGTAAAGTGAGGATACTCCCCAAGGGGTTGTGAGGCTCAAATGGAATATTTATAAAGCATTTAGCAGAGTGTCTTGCACCTAGAAGGCCCTTAATAAATGCTAGTTTCCTTTGTCTTAGCGTTGTGTCCCCTGCAGATTCCATATATGTGCATTTCTGTCATAATCCAAGTAATTGATTAGCGTGTTTAATACCAGGGAACCAAACCCAAATCCTCAAAACATTTCCCTGGGGATCTGCTAAGTTCATAGTTGTGTCAAACTCTTTGAGTCCACTGGGGTTTTCTTGGCAGAGATACTGGAGTAGTCTGTGATTTCCTTCTCCGGCTCATTTTACAGATGAGGAAACTGAGGCACACAGGGTGTAGTGATTTGTCCAGGCTGAGGCTGGATTTGAACTCACAAAGATGAGTCGTCCTGATTCCAGGTCCAGGGCTCTATCCGCTGCATGATCTAGGACTTATTCCATATTCCAACACTAAATTCACATTGAATCATTGATGACTCCTCATAGACTTTGGGCAGCTAATCAATTCTGAATCTATTTAGTTCTCATAATCTAGCCTACATCTCTATATTTTCCACAAGAACAGTGTAAAACTTAGATATACTGGACATGTAGCCCAAAGAGATGACAAGAGGGAAAAAAGACCCACACATGGAAAAATGTTTTTAGCACCTCTATTTTTGGTGGCAAAGAATTAAAAACTGAGTGAATGCCCATCAGTTAAGGAATGACAGAATAAGTTATGGTATATGAAAGTAGTAGAATATTGTTTTATAAGAAATGATCATCAGGCTGGTGTCAGAAAAGCCTGGAAAGACTTTTATGAACTGATGCTGATGAAGCAAGCAGAACCAGGAAAACATTGTACACAGTAACAGTAAGATTGTGTGATGATCATATGATGATATGATGATAGATTTGGCTCTTCTCAGCAATTCAGTGATCCAAGGCAATTCCAATAGACTCAGGATGGAAAATACCATGCGCATCCAGAATTACTGAGAACGAATGCAAATTTTTACCTTTTTTTCCTTTGGTTTTTTCCTTTCTTATGGTTTTTCTCTTTTGTTCTGATTTTTCTCTCCCAACATGACTCATATGGAAATATATAAAAAATGTATATACATGTATAACCTAAAAAAAAGTTTGCAAAGCAAAATAATAATAATTTTGACTAATGTAAGGTATTTTATCAAATTAACTGCTTCGTACATGCCAAGATTTTTTATTCCAAGTTTTTCTCCCTCTCTCTCTCTTAACCTCCCTCCTCCCCAATCTGATAGTTTAAATAGTGCAATTCTTTTAAACATATTTCCATATTTTTCTCGTTGTGCATGACCTGTTATTGATGAAGCTATGATGGTTCCTGGTAATCAGTGCTTTCTTTACTAGATATTAACTAAGCCTTTTTAAAAATTTTATATTTCTTTTTTTATTAAAGCTTTTTATTTACAAAACATATGCATGGGTACTAAAGCCCTTTTTAATCATCTATTTTAGAATGAAAGCTAAACTCACTGGTCTTTTTAATTGAACATTAGGACGTTTCCCTTTCTCCACTCTTCCTTAGAAAGCATCTGGTGTAAGCCAGATCTTTTATAGATGAGGCAACTGAAATCTAGGGCATTAAATCAGATCCCATGAATGAGGTAACAAGTACCAAAGCCAGATTTCCCACCTAGCACTTCTGACTTCAAAAACTTTATTTTCTTTTTCATATCCCATTACACTAGTCAAGTTGCTTGTTTCTGAACTGTTGGGTACTGTATGCATCAGAAATGAGACAGGTCTTCAATGTGGATCACAAAAAGAACTTCTAGATACGAATCTTCCCCAGAGATTGCACCTTTACCCTATTCCTTTATCCATAATGTCATTTCCAATCTCCATCCCAAATATCTGCTTAAAATGATATCGGTTCTTTTATTCACCATATAAGTCAGTTATGTTTCTTGTTTCTCCAATGGCAAATAACTCCTTAAAAACATATTCACAATCCTGAAGCACAAAACCCATTTATAGGAAAAGATGAACAATAAGATCAGTTCTGGAATCTTTTATTATGCAATCTTTGATGATTTTTCATTGTCATGTTTTTTCTTGTTTCTCTATTTGTTATTTGTTCTAGACTAGAGATTAAATTGCTTAACTTGAGATAGTTTCTGTTGAAATTTATTAAGCCTAGACATGCAGTATTGTTGATAGAAACATCTACAAGTGGTCTATTTTAAAAGGAGCCATTTTAATGACACTTTTCCTTATAAGGTACTGATTATAACCATGTTAAAGACCTAAGCAGAAATGCAAATGAAAAACAGTCATTCCAAAGATTCAAACTTATTTCAAAATCAGAGCAAAAGTCTCCAGTGATAACATCTTACAGTTTTTGGCATTGGTCACATAGGAAGAAAAAACATTTGTAGGTGTCAGAATATTGATTGCATAAAATCACAAAACTCTGGGGTCTGCATCTTATAATTTCTTCTGGTTTTGCAATTTTGGCCCCTCATGTCATCGAAAAGTTAACTTTAAAAAAAAAAAACTAAACAAAACAAAACAAAAAAAAACAGTCCAAATTTGGCAGGCAGTAGTCTACAGATGCATTGTTTCTCCTTTATTTTTTTCCTTTTCTTTTTTTCCTTTCTATTTCTTTTTCTTTTTTTCATCTGTGATCTTGAAAGAACACTATCTGACACCAGGCAAAAATGTCAAGTATAACGTACCCCCAGGCATTCTTAATATGACATGTTGCTACTTTTTAATGATGATAGATGGCTTATTAGAATTGTTATCCTTTTCTGGAAACTGGACATTTTCACCCCTGTATTTATTGGAGAAATCATCTGAAATGGTTATTACTGTGTGTCAAATTACAGAAAGCTTTTCAACAAGAAATCATATAGGTCATATCATCTGAAGTATGAAATGTGACAAAAATAGCTAAAACAAAAATAGAAAATGAGCTGAATAATAAGCTGAGGAACAAGTTTAAAAAAACCAGCAAGAGGGAGATTGGCATTTGACAAGCACTTATTAAATATTTACTATGTGCCATGTTCTTTGCTGGCTTCTAGAAGTAAAAAAACTAAATGAAACAACTGTTTTTTAAGTTGCTTATATTCTAAGAGAGGGAATATAATCAATAATACAAAGTGAGTGGGGAAGAGAACACTGACAATTAGAACAGGGATTCTTAACTTTTTTCTATATCCTGGACTCTTGGCAGTATGGTAAAAGTCCTTCCCAGAATGTTTTTAAATATATAAGATAAAATATTTAGGATTACAAAGGAAACTAATTATATTGAAATATAATTATCAAAAATGATTATTTTAAAAAATTCCCAAGTCCACAAACCCCCTATGCAAAGAGAATTAGGTCTTTTAGAAGACAACTTTTGAGCTGAACTTTGAAGGAAGCTAGGATTTTAAGAAGAGAAATAGGAATGCATCTCAGGTATGAGATATAGCCTTCTCCTCCCTGCCCCATGTGTAAGTATGAAGGAGAGCTTTGGTTATAATATAATAAAAATGATCTTAGTCTGACCAATATTGACTTATAGCACTAGAGAAGCATTGACTGAAGAAAAAGGCTTGACCTCATCCCTGGATTTACCTATGACCCTATACATGTGTGTTTCAAGTTAATATCTTGTCTTTTTTTTTTTTTTAATGTGCTTAAAGGATTCAACTCCAGGATAATATCTAAGGAGCCAAGATTTATGTGATATTCCAGAAATCCAAGTGGCCTAGAGATCCAGATGATGAAATGGACCTGTCTCTTCTTGGGTAATTACAGATGAGAGGTTAACATGTTTTTTTGTATTGCCTACAATACTGCTGATTAAGGTTCACTTTGTTGTCTTAAAATTATTCATGCTTTGCCCTTGTTTTTATGACTATATGATTGGTCTTTTAACAAAATCTGTTATTTTGTAATTAAAATATAATTGTCTACCAAAAAATGTGCATAGAAGAAAACTCAAAGATGAATAACCAGAATTACAACAAACTTGGAAGACGTTCATGTGGCTAAGAAAAATTAATTTTTGCAATTCTGAAAGATGACAGAAAAAATAGGCAGGTATGTGAATATTTAGTTGGTGTTTAATATTACTGAGAACACGGTGTGCTGTAGAGATCTGATGTGTAGTTTTTACCAGGCTCCCAGCAGCTTCTACACGTAGGGCAGAAGGAAACCTTGAACTTACAGATGTTGATGATGGTGAAAGAAGAATGAAGAAAAAGAGATCTGCCTGGATCAGTGCCCACTCTCAGATTACTTAGCTGAACATCTTGAGATCAGATGGGGTCAACAATTTATGCAGTGCTTGTTTGGGGGGGGAACATAGGGTCGTAAATTAGAGTTGGAAGGGACCTGAGAGGCCATCAAGTGGAAGTCCCTCATTTTATAAATGAATATGGCAATGCCAGGAAAGGTTAGCGTTGGGCCCTGGAGCATACAGCTGCTAAGAGTCTGAGTTGGAAGAGGGAGAGAGATAGAGACAGAGATAGAGAGGGAGGGAAGGAGGGAGGAAAAGAGAGAGAAAGATGGAGAGAGAAAAAGAAAGAGAGAGAGACAGAGAGACAGAGGGACAGAGAGAGACAGAGAGAGAAGGAGGGAAAAGAGAGGGAGAAAGAGACACAGAGAGTTTTATGAAGCAACCACAAATTAACAAATAAAAAGAAAGTCTTATGAATTTCTCCCTTTTTTCCTAATCAGATTTCTTATTTCTCTCTGTTCTAATGGTGGGTTGCTTATTGTATGTGAGGGAGTTTCCTTCAAGCCCTCTGTGTAAATCCAGGGCAAAGGCCCTCTGTAACCTCACTGAGGGTTGTGGTGTGTGATGGAGAAATGACGCCAACAAGAACCATACTTAAGAAATTTTATCAGGAACAGATGTGCACAGCAGGGAGTCCCTCCTTGCTGGGTTTTTTTCCCCCTAAATACAAAGCTCTGTCCTTAAAAAAAAATCCAACTGATTATCTCCATTCACTCATCTCAGTACTTTCATACACAATCAAATGTTTTTTCTTTTTTTTTTTTTTTCCTTTTTGGCATTTTGCTGACAGTTGTCTTCTATAGAACTCAATAAAAATAGTTTGATTAAAACCAGAACTTGCCATGCTCTCTCTGTCTGTTTCTCTTTCTCTCTCCATGTATCTGTGTAAAAGTAACCTTTAGTAATAGTTTGAACCAGCATCATCCCTCTTAACAGCTGTCCACATTCCGTGAAGAGAAAAGTCTAGTATTTTGTGAATATATTATCCGTCATTTTATTTTGTTTTGAAACTCTTTGGGGCTAAATGAGCCTATCAAATTTTATTTTGTTTTCATGATCTGAAATATGATTACACTGGTGTGGGGAACTTTTAGCAAGAAAAATTCCCAGGACAATACAGGCTGGCACCTTCCTTGTCATTTATAATCTTAGACAGAGGGTTAGGGGCACTGGAAGCACTTAAATGACATGTTCAGGAACATCGAGTCAAAATTACAATAGTTTAGAGTGCTTTAAGATTTGCAAAATGTTTTACAAAAATCGCATTTTATCCTTATGACAGCTCTGGGATATAGATGTTATTACCTCATTTTACAGATGAAGAAATAGAAATAAAGGTTAAGTAATTTGTTCAGGGTCATAAAGTTAGTAAATATCTAAGGCTAGAACCAAACCCAGTCCCTCCTGACTCCAGGTCCAGGACTCTGTCCATAATGTCACTTATCAGCACCAAGAAACAGGCTCTTCTGGGCTCTCTAACCACCCTACACACTGCCTCTCATCAAAGATGCACTCTCCACAAAGGAGCACCATTTTGGTTTGACATTTTTTACAAAGGAATTTTGCCCAACCTGAACAGCACTATTTTGTTTTTAGATTTTGCTCTTTTGGAATCCCTAGCTCCCTTCACAAATGCTTACTTCCTGTACTAAGGCCTTTTTTGGCCCTCACCCTAACTAGTCAGTGCTCTTCCCTACCATTAGCTTACCTTTCTACTTCATTTCCCTCTATTAGAATGTGTTTTGTTTTTTTTAAAGGACATTTTATCTCTGTATTCTCAGCTCCTAGAATAGTGCCTGGCATACAATAAATGCTTAACAGGTTATAAATAAATTGAATTTCATGCCATTTCAAGAACAGAGCACCAGTTACCTGCCCTTCCCTCCATCAAAATTGCTTCTCCTTTCTTTACGAAGTGACTCCCTAACAGATGAAACTAGTGGGAGATGAGAAGGGAAGTGACTTCCCTTGGTCTATGCTATATGATGCTATGATCTAGAATTAAAGGGGTCTTAGAGATATCTGGAAAGGAAGTGAGACAGAGACTGGAGGGGAAGACCAGGACCTACAAGATGTGGAGGAGAGATAGTCCTCTGTCAAGAAGAGGAACCAGGGAATCTTTCACAGGAGGGAGCAGCTGAAATGAGCTTTCAAAGAGAAGGAATCTAGTAATTAGAAATTAGAAGGGAAGAAATTCTACCCTTAAGGGTTGTTATTGTATATTTGTCACTCCATTTAGAGTTTTCTTAGTATAAATGTTGGAGTGGTTTGCCATTTCCTTCTCCAGCTCATTTTATAGATTAGGAAACAGAGCAAACGAACGGGGTTAAGTGACTTGTCCCTAGTAATACAACCAGTGTCTGAAGCCAGATTTGAATTCAGATCCACCAGAATCCAGGGCTGGCATTCTAGCCATTGCAATAGGATTCTGAACTAGAATTCTGGACAACTTAAAGGAAAAAGGAGACAGTTTCTTATTAAGATATGTTCTGAAGAAAGCTTTGGATCAAGTATGAAAATTGGTTAGATATGGGGGATTTAGGATAAGAAAAAGAAGGGAGTCAAAGATGTCTCCAAAAGTTAGAACTTGGGTGATTGCTGATGCCATGAATTAAAATAAAGATTTGAGGGGAAAGGAGAGTTTTAAGAGAGCTGATAAAAACTTTGCTTTGAACTTGTTGAGTTTAAGATGTCAGGTAGAGGTAGCTAGCAGATATTTGGGAACTTAAGGCAGATATTGGGAATGGATATAGAGATTTGGAAGTTATTCACATTGAAGCAATTATTAAATAAATTCATGAAAGTATATGAACTCACTAACAGAAAGGGCATATATGGAGAATAGCATAGAGTCTAAGACACAGGGTTGGGAAACATCCTCTTGAGGGATAGGAGGAGCTTAGAACCAAAGAAAGAAAAGTAGGGGAAGAATTAAGATCAAATAATCTCATGAAAAGGAGGGAAGGAAGGGGAAAGGAACACTGTTAGCAGTTTTCAATTATGAAGTAAGGTCAAGAAGAATAAAGATGAGAAAAAGATACTGAGTTTTATTGCTAAGAGATCATTAAATTGAAAGGCCAGAACAACTGCAGATAAGCAGGACGGCTTTGAAAGGTGCAGGCTACTACATAGAGATGGAGCTGTGACTCCTGACTGACTGAGAGAATGCTGAGCCAAACAAGAGGGACCGGCCACAAAGGACTTAAACGTTAATTCTAGATACTCCTGGAAGAGCTACATGGAGGAAATGAGAAGACCAGTGGTATGGGTCATAATTCTAGGTCCCAGACTGTAATGTGCTGTTTTCTCCAGAAACTGCCGATTGCTCTCTGGTCTAGAGGAGAGACTTCTTCCTCCAGAGAGCCGCCTCAAGTCTGGTCCAAACAAGACTCTCCATCTCTTGAGTGCCGTCCTCTTTTATCCTCCCAGAGAATGGGCGTGGGATAACGCAAGGGCTTCTGGGAAAAATTACTTAAACCAATGAACTTGCTCCTCCTAAGCATGTAAGCTCCTCCTCAGGAGTTCACAAGTAAAACTCCCAGTAAAGGCTGGAACTAGAGAATTGTTAAGTACCGACTTAGCACTTAGTAAGAACCTAATATCTCATTATCTCATTAGCACTTAGTAAGAACCTAACACCAGACCAGACCTATGAGAGATATATTTTCTGTTTTGCTGATTTATCCTCTTAGCACTCCTCTGGGACATACTAGTCTCTGATTTCTTCCTTCAGTGTCTCCATCAGGCAAAAGTACCTTCCAGCTAAGAGGTGCTCACAAACATAACACCTGCTGGTTAGATTTGGGAGTGCATTGGATTCTGAGTGCATCGATAGCAAATCGAAGAGCCTGTAAATGGCCACGACGGTAAGGGCATTGAAGAATATCCTATATGAAGACTGACTGAAGGAAGTATGGGCATAGGGGACTTAGAGGGGCACAGTAGCTAACATTAAGAAGTATTTAAAGAGTGGTTATGAGTAGGAAATTAGATTTTTTTTTTTCCTGCTTAGTTTCAGAGAGTAGAATTAGGAATTTTGAGTGGAGTTTCCAAAGAAGGAGAGTTGGGTTAAAGTAAATATAGTGAAGCTGGCATCCTAGAAACTGTGTTCTTGAAGCTGCCCTGGCAGCTTCTGGGGACACATGTAGATTAATAGCGAAAGAGTTTGGTGATAAATCCATTCTTTTTTTGTATAGTGAGCAAGAAACACTACCAGCAGAATGTCAGAATAGATCCTTCCAAAAAGAACCTTCCTTCTCTTCTGTCTCTCTCTCTCTCTCTGTGTCTGTGCCTATCTCTCTCTCCCCATTCATCAGGAATTGAAGGGCTCTTTTCACCCATTGGAAAATGGTGGCTGGGTGTGACCCTTCTCCCACATTATGGCGGTTGGTGAGCACCTGACAGCTAAGACACACATCACCTTCCAATCCCAAGCCTGGGATTTGGGTGGTCACTTTCATTTCCTTAGGAAAGGTAATGCTGAGATGGGCATTTCCAGCTTTGGAAACAAAGTTATGATGTTCAGAAATGTTGGGTCCCTCAGCAGGAACTGACTGGAACTTTAAGAGGAAAACAACTATTCTACCAATGCCTCTTTGAGATGACCAACAGAAGAATTAGCTAAATCCCTGCTTGGTTTTAAAAAACAAATAACAAACAAACAAAAACATGGATCTGGAGAGAATTATTTGGACAGTGTAGAGCTGAGGTAAAATGGGAAATGCCAATTTAGTAGCCTTGTAAAGCATGTTTTAATAGTTTTAAGTCTCAGTCTTCCAGGAGAATATAATGCAGTAACATCATCAATTACTGCATTTTGTTTTGAGTCTTTTTTTAATGTGGGCTTGTGAGTCTTGATTTAGTATTTCTCTTGTGTAGAGGAAATAAAAAACTATCCCATTCCTGATTCACATTGTGCATTGTGAATTCTACTCTATTTCCTCTTTTAAAGAGACCCTAGACACGGTGAAACTTAAGCTTTAAGTAATTTTCCATGGGACTTCGGAGTGGGATGAAAACAATCAAACAGTGAAAGAAAAGAGGGCTCATTTTTCCCTCCTCTTCCCTTTTCTTTCCTCCTCCCCCACTTTCTTGTTCCCCTTCCTCTCTTTTTTGTCTTCCTCTCTCTTCCTCTTTTTCTTCTTGTTTCTCTCTCCCTCCCTCCGACTCCCTCCATCTGCATCCTTTCCCTCTCCTTCCTTCTCTCCATCTCTCTCTCTTTGTCACTGTCAGTCTCTGTATCTCTGTTTCTGTGACTGTCTCTCTGTCTCTGTGTCTCTTATCTCTGTCGTCTGACTCACTGAGAGCTAAAGCCAGTGATTCTGTGACGAGCCGGGGGGGGGGGGGGGGGGGGGGGGGGGAGACCTCTCCGTTTTGTCTCCCCGCCAGCCTCAGTGAAACCCCGGACCAAGAGCTCTTTAGACTTTCCCGACGCGGTCCGGCCGTCCATGCGATCTCTGAAAACAGCTGCTTGCATGGGACGGAAGAAATTCGGCCCCTTTTCTGCTCATTGACGAAGGCCCCAAACGCGTGGCCCGGCGTGCGCCCCCGGGCCGCAGTGGCTTCAGCTCGGGACGCTTCCCTCCTCGCAGCCAGAAGCAATCTCGAGCTATTTCTCCTTCCCTTTGCTACAGAGGAGCGAAAACTCCTCCGCGACTGGGGGGAGAAGCCCGGCCAGTGCGGGCAGCAGCCCAGCCCGGGTTCGTTTCCCTCCGGCGTCCTCCCGCTTCCTTCCACGCCAGGCTCGGGCAGCCCTCCCGAAGCCGCGTCAAGGTGGTGCTGGCTCGGGCCCCGACCCTCAAGCTCTCCCATTGGCCCTTCTGGAGGGTGGCAGATGTTGAAATTGGCAGCCGGGCTGCGGCGGAGGAAATCAGAACACCGCGTTCCTCCCCGCCCCCGGTCACGTCCAGTTACGCTCGCAGCGCGGCCCGTGCCAGCGCGCTATGTATAGAGCGACCCCCTTGCCAATTGGCCCCGAGGAGGCTTTCCGCTGGATGCACGCGGGGGAAACGGTGCGGGGAGCGGGGGGAGGGGAGCTGCTGCTTCGGGAGGTGAGTGGTTTTGGGGGGAGAAGAACTGGCTTCTAACACATTCAGCATCATTCAGTTCGCTGCCCCCCCTCTTTTTCAGGGTTCGGGTGCGGTGTAAAGAATGCCGGACTTAACGTATCCCGGCCCCGCTGCTCAGCACCTGTGTAACCCCGGAGAGTCCCTTCCGGATACTGGAACTCAGTTTCCTCCTTCATGAAACTAGGGTGCCGGTGTAGACGGAAACCCGACTCGGCGCAAGCCTTGGGCCGGAGAGTAATTAGCCATCTTGTGCCTCAGGAGCCTCAATGGGAAAGTGAGCAAAGGGCGATTTATGAAATAAAACAAGCATTTTCATAACGCAGTAAAAAAGAAAAAAAGACTGCACATGAAATTATATAAATCTACTATGTGTAACTAGCTGTTCCTTTCAAATATACAGAAAAATTATCATGTAAAGTTCTTTTTGTTCCTTCCTCTTCATCCCCTCCCACCCTAGAGATGGCTACCATCAGACACAAATAAGTATAGATGTATAATCTATATATGTATACACACATATGAATATATGTAAAATGGCTTTATACATCTATTTTTACAAGAAACACTTTTTTCTTTTTTTTTTTTTTCTTTTTCTCTGAGGCAATTGGGGTTAAGTGACTTCCCCAGGGTTACCCAGCCAGGACGTGTTAAGTGTCTGAGGTCAGATCTAAATGCAGGTCCTCCTGACTTCAGGGCTCGTGATCTATATCCACTGCACCAACTAGCTGCCTCCTTATACATTTATTTTTAAATTTCTTTTTCTCGATGAGATAGTATCCTTTATAGCTCTTTTGGTTATTTATTATAAGCAAAATAACTTATTCCCTCAAAGCTGATCTTAAACAATGTTTCTTTTACTCTATACAATGTATCTCTTGGTTCTGCTTATGTCACTATCATTTCATGCAAATGTTTCCATGTTTTTTTCTAAAATCATTAAGCTCATCATTTTTTATAGCACAATCATATCTAGTCATTCCTGAATCAATGGATATCTCTTCAACTTCCAGTTCTCCACAAAGAGAGCTGCTATTAACATTTTGGAAGATAGAGGTTCTTTTCTTTTTTCCCTGATCAGCTTTTGAAATGGACCAAGTAATGATATGAAAAATTAAAAATCAAAAAGAGAAAATGTGCAAATTAGTTCACAGAACTTTGTCTAAATACTGCACTGGGGAACAAGAATGATACGCTTTAATATATTATAGCAAGAGAATATGGTATATTGCAAGATTTGAAGTGATATTATTGGGCTCCACTGTATAACAGATTTGAAGGGTTTAATTATATTTTTCTTGTTTACTTAAAAGTAGATGAGGAGAATGAGTGACATTATAAAGTACTTTAAGGTCCTAAAAAAAAAAAAAAAAAAAAAAAAAAAACACCTTCCCAAATGATCTTTAGTTATCATTCAGGTATAAAGCATTTATGTGGCAACTCCTCTGGAATTATAATATACATTCACACTGGTAGCCAAGGTTCCAGAATGCAGTTGGCTACTTTGTCCCTTTAGCATCTAAGAGGTAGAACTCTGAGAGCTGTTGCAAATTCCCTTACAAATCTCCATCTAGATTTTCCCCCCTTTATCATACTTCACTTTATTAGCCAGCCAGACTTAATCAGCTTTTAGAAATGGGTATTTACTATTTAAGAACAGTTTGGTATAAAATGGTAGAAGAGATTTTTGTTTGGGTCCAAAGTTGGACTGGACCTCTCAACTCTGATTCTGAGATCGTGGGTTTTCACTAGTTTAACCTTACTGTTCAAACATTAAAAGCTTCTAAGGCATATTTACAGTGTTAAGTGCTCTGCACCCTGTTATTCAAGAAATATAAACTAATGAAGGAAAATTACCTTAAGGAGTTTCTGGGTCTTTATCATGAAGGGAAAGATCTGCTCAGGATTTAGATTCATTTGGTGCAGTCATTTTCCAAGTAGTCTGTGCTTCTCCTGCTCTTAAGGAACCATTTATTAGAACTAGCCCTAGGAAAAATTATTGTTTCTCTTTAATGCCATCTTCCCGTCTCCTCTCCTTGCCCAACACCTTCTCCACATCCCAAAGCTTCTTCCTGGCAGTCTAAGATCTATATAAAATAACACCAACCACGTCTTTTAATTTTTCATCCTTTTCCGTTCTTTAGCTCCCATTAAAACATCCCTGCATATCCTCTGTCCTATTCCTTCAAGGTCCTTCTGCAGGATAAAGTAATTGGAGTCAAAGTGTTAATGAGAGAAAGACTTAACACATTAATTATCTGCATTTTAAAAATCCTTTTTATTTTCTTTTTTGTGATTGTATAGAGAAGGTTGGATCTGGAGTCTGAAAAACCTAAGTTTAAAAAAAAAAAAACAAGTTTAAATCCAGCCTCAGACATTTACTAGCTATGTGATCTTCATCAAATTCTTTAACTTATGCTTAAATTTGTGCATTTTAAAATTTTTTTATTAAAAAAAAAAACAGAACAGAAAAGGAAAACGAAATGAAACAGAACATTATCATGTGGCCAGCAGAATATCAAGTTACTGGTTCAAGAAAGGATATATGAGTAGAAAAATTATTTTCATGAGTGTCCATCTTTTCTTTGCTTCATATTCTTTTGTTCTCTGCTGCTACCTTTTTTTTACTTTATTCCTTTTTTCCTCTTTCATCCCCCCATCTCCTCCAAGCAGGTTATAGTTAAGCACAGATATGTTATATACATATGTATATGTATATACATATATATATATATATACACACACATATATATACACATATACATATATATACATATACATGTACACACATATACTTCCACATATATAAATGTATATATGACATTTAGAGACCCATTCACACATACATAGAGCAACACACATACATATCTACAAATACTCAGACATATATTTATATACATGCATCCACCCACATGCAAACATGCATTCTAAACAGCATCAGTATGGCTGATATATAATGTAGATTGCTTTCTTAATTGAATCTTTAAATTTGACTTTTCTCATTCTTTCTGGTCCCTTACTCTTCTACTTTAATCCTGCTCCTTAACTTGCCTTGCTATTACTTAACTTCTCCCCACTCATGAATCCCACCCTTGTCTTCTTCCTTTCCCTTTTATTTCCTCCTTTTGACCATCCTTTTCCCTTTAATTTTTTATAGATTTTGTAGGGTACCATATCTTTCATGACATATATGTAGTGTTGCCTATTGAACCCATTCCTGATGTGGGTAGGCTTTCAGAACTACGAGCCCTCCTCCCCCCTCTAATGCTTCTGTGTCTATTTTTTTCTCTGCACCTCATTTGTATAGCATAATTACTATTATTACTTTTCTTAGGCAGTTTTGCTTTTTAGAATCAGATTATACTCAACTCTGCCCCAATCTTCCAACTGCTGACGTCAATCTTAAACATATGGTATTCATTTCCATGTAAAAAACAATTTGTCCATGTTAAATTCCTTAAAATTGACCTTTGATATTGGCCCTTATATGTTAAATCTTCTATTGAGTTCAGGTTTGATTGAAAGAAAGTCCTAAAAATCTGCAAAGCCATTGAATATCCTTTTTTTCCATTCAGTATTATGGATAATTTTTCTGAATATGATATTTTTGGCCACAGGCCTAATTCTTTTGATTGCCTGTATGTAACACTTGTGGTCTTTTATTGTAGTTGCTTAAAAGTCCTGTACAATTCTAATTGTAACTCTAATGTATTTGAATTGTTTTTTTCTTGTTTCTTGCAAAATTTTCTCTTTGACCTGGGGGTTTCAAAATTTGACAATAATATTCCTATATACTTTCCACAAAGGATCTCTTTGAAGTGGCAATCAGTGGATTTTCTCTTCTTAATCTGCTTGTTTTTCCTACTTTCATATTCTATTCTGTTTTTTCATTCTTTATATTCTGTTTTGTTATTTCTTGATCTCATAGCTTCACTGACTTCCCCTTCCCCAATTCTAATTGTGGAGTTAGTTTTGTCTGTAAAACTACCTCCTTTTTCCCCCCCTATAATCTTCCTGTTTTTCTTGGATGGTTTTATTTTGTATTTTTTCTAGTTTTTCCTCAATGTCTCTCATTTGACTTTTAAATTATTTTTTGAGTTCCTTTATAAATTCTCCCTGGGCAGGAAGTCATTTAACATTACTCTTTGGAGTAATTTTTTTTTTTTTAACCTCAGTGTCCTCCTCTGAACTTGAACCCCAGACTTCTCTCTTCCCAGAGTAAGTTTCAATAGTTAAGTTCTTTCTTCTTTGCCAGTTCACCTTTAGTTTTTTAATAAAGAAATATTAAAAAATTAAAAATAAATAAATAGGAAGTATTACTGCAACCCCTGTCTAATTGTGGGGTGGGGAGGATGGTGCCTCTGGCTTCACATCAGCTCTCCACTTTGACCTAGAACCCCAAACCAAGAGCTTCATCCTCCTGTTAGTGTCCACAGCCAGCATTGTCCCTGTCCCTCTATACCTGCACATTCGTTTATCTTCCCAGAATCTTTCCCAATACTTCTGCATTTGTTTAAAATGAGAATAATAACAACACCTATCTCTCAGTATTGTTGTAAGGATTAAATTAGATAATATTTGTAAAGCCCTTTGCAAACCTTAAAGCATTATACAAATGCTATTATTATTTTCAATTAACTAACATTAATTTTCTATCACTCCCACCTCCACTGAAAGAAAAAAATCCTTGTAACATATACATGTTGTCAAATAAAATGAATTTTTACATTGGTCATGAACAAAAATGGATGTCTCCTTCTGCATATTTTGTCCATTCTCTATCAGGAAGTAGGTAACATTTTTCACCATTGGTCCTCTGAAATTGTGATTGATCATTGACTTGAAAAGAGTTGTCTTTCAATTTGTTTGTTTTGCAACATTATTGCTATAATATAAATGATTTTCTTGGTTCTGTTTACTTCACTCCAAATCAAATCAGTCAAGTCTTCCCAGGTTTTTCTGAACATTATTTCTTACAGCACAATACTATCCATTATACTTATGTACCATAATTTGTTTTACTTTTCCAAATTCATGATTAAGAGAACTTTCAATGCTTTTCTTTTAAAAATGGTGTTATATAGATATATCAGCTTCTATATTAAGGTCATCAGTGGGTATAATTTATGATATAATCTCTCAGATCATATCATCAGAAAGAATGATTTTCAACTAAATTGGAATTCCCCTCTATTACTAATAATAACATAATTTTTGTAGGGTTCTAAGATTTATAAGAGCTTTACATATTTTCATCTTATCCTTACAATCATTATTTCATCTGATCCTTACAACAAATCTTTATAACAGGTGCTGTTTTTACTTTCCCCTTTTATAGATTAAAGGGGAAATTTTTTAACAGATTTTTACAGATTAAAAAATTGAGGCTAGATGAATTGCTTAGGGTCACAAAGCTAGTGTCTGAAGCAAATTTTGACATAGGCTTTCTGACTCTAGCTCCAACTATAATCATTACACCACCCAGCTGCCTGTTAGCAATTGACTTTTCATCTTAGCTCCCTTGCTCTCACATTCCTTCCATGCTGGTGCTCATTGAAATCCAGCTTGTGCTTGAAGTTACCCACATATTCCTAGAGATACCCATCTCTTGGTACCCTTTCCCAAGACTGACTGCCCCTTCTCACATCCTCCCTGATTCAGGAAGGAGCAGGACAGGAAGAGGAGCTGAGATGTTGCTCCTTCCTCATCCTCCTTCCAAATCCTCCCTTTGCCCCCATCACCCAGCAGCCCACTTTCTTCCTTTAAGATTCCCTCCTTCCTCGGAAACTTCTTGTAGCCGTGATCTTCAGGCTTCCAAGGTCTCTCCCCAGCGGAACAATACTCCTAGGAAAGCTTGGACTGCTGAGCAGGAAAGGGAGCCCAAGCTGGGCTGACACAGGGTGAGGGGATGAAAGCTTGGCCAGAGTGGGGGCAGTGTCATGGGAGAAAAGGAAGCAAATTCGAGAGATGTTGTCAAGGTGAAATCTGAAGAGCTATGATGTGTGAGAATCAAAATTGTGAAGGGTCAACCATGAATAACCCTGAGGGTGAGATCCAGACAATCCCCAAATGCTCAAGCTTTAATTTATTGTTCAGTAATTTCAGCCCGACTTTTTGGGACTCCATTTGGGGTTTTCTTGGCAAAGATATTGGAATGGTTTTGCCATTTCCTTCTCCAGCTCATTTTATAGAGGAGAAAACTGAAGTACACAGAGTAGTGACCTGTCAGGGTCACACAGCTTACATTGAACTCAGGAGAATGAGTCTTCCTGATCCCAGGCTTTATCTACTGCTCTCTGCCAGCCAGTAGCAAGCTTTAATAAGGGGAGCCAACACATAAAGGAGGTTTCAGCTGGAAAAGTCTAGAGCTTCTTGGGATATAGCAAACAAGGGGAACATTAACTATTTTCTCAAGTTCTATCTAAAATGCCTCGTTTTCCCAGTTCCTCAGCTCTCAGTTCTTATGACCTCTGTGTCCTCCATGCCCAGGAATGGTCATTTCTTGGACACGCTCCACTCCTTGATAAGCTAACAGAATTTGCCCCTGGTTAAAATTTATTTTGCCCTGGAGGGCTAAATAGAGTTCTTTCAGGTTCTTTTAATCTCTGACATTAATGGAATCCGATCATCCTCTGATGAATCAGTTTCCTCTTTGTCTTAGCCAGGGTCCCCAGCGGACTTCTCCTATTGTACCTCTCACCAGGTTCTTGCTTTCTGCCTCAGGTCTAGCCCAGCCCTCAAGCTCATTAACAGAACTTAACAGACAACAGACAGAACCTTCATTCCATATTCTTGCATGGCTCAGTCCTTTGTCTGGCTGTTCTTCAATGATTCATTTCCTTGACTTCTTCTCCCAGAGTGGGAATGGAAGTGGTAGTGGGAGTGGGAATGGGAGTGGGAGTGGTGGTGATTTAAGATCTCACTATATATTTATCCACTACAGATTTACAATGGATAAGTATGTGTTTAGTTAGGATAGGAAGGAGTAATAATAAATAATTCCTTTCCATAAATCATAGACTTAAAAGAAGAATGGGATCCTAGAAAATATCTAGTCTTTTGTCTCTTCCATCCATAGTGGAGGAAACAGATCTAGAGTTTGTGTGACTTGCTCAAGATCCTATAGTTAGTGAGTAAAAAGGCAGGGATTTGAACGCAAGTTTTTTTTTTTTATATTCCAAATCCAATGTTTTTTTCATTATACCATGATATTTTCCACCATATAGAAAAATTTAACCTCCCCCCAAAAAAAACCCCCCCAAAACCCCACCAAAATCTTAACAACCACCAGCCAATTAATATATTCTTATGGTCAATAAGATCATACTGGAAATAAATTCATCTTACCTGTCTGCCTCATCCATATGGAAAAATCATGTATTACCTTGTATTACATCTCATACTATTATTTAGCTGTTCCCCCAAGAAGTTTGTAAGCTCTTAGAGGTCAGGAATCCCATCTTTCTCTTCTCTATCTCTCCATATAATATGATGCTTCTTTTGAATAATTTATCCAATAATTAATGGGATAATTGAGAATTATGATCAATGTATTCATTCATCAGAGAAATGACTAACCCTAAACCTAACCCTTAACATCTACCTTCTAGCCCTCATGCTTTGTTGGGTTTATTCTATGTCAATTGTCCAACTCCTAGCAGGGTGAACATCTACCTTCTTTACCAGCCCTTCCATGCCCTGTTTGGCGAAGGTTTAAGGCACATCCAGATTGCATACCCAGAGCTTATTTTGAGTTGTTATGACTTCTCCAGCTTGCCAATGGATCAGAGAACTCCCTGAACAATCGTTGTCCTGTGAAAGGAACCCAAGTGGCTGGACTTCAAATTTATGTCCACAGTAACTTCTCTAATCATTCTACTTCCTGTGGCCGGGTACCTTGACTGTTTTTAGCCAGGCCTTCTTCCAGCTGAGTGCTACTGCCAGTATTATCATTTCCTGTGCCTTTGATTTGGGGTCTGCAGATGTCCCCACCCCATCTCTTTGCCTCCACCCTCCTGACCTTGACTTCATTTCTGAATCAGTTTTCTGCATGTGGTCTGTGTTCCACCAACATTTCCTTCAAGTGTGTGCTTGGCACCGAGCACTCACAGCACAATCCATTCTGGATTCGGCTCCATTTTGTCGAAACCCTTTTTCAGACACTTATGTGTTATGATTTCAAATCTCTTTTCTCATCAGCATCTTATATCATAAGCCAACTTCAGTGGAATCTAGTCTGCTGTAGCATATTAAGACTTTAGATATCTTGTCCTTTATCATTTTTAAAGAAATACTATTCAGAACCTTCAAACTCAGACCCAAATTACAAATTTCTTTGCTAAATTTTCCATGGACTTTTGGTCGCCTACTCATGTCATCTTCCACCCTGCCAGCTCTCTCTCCTTGATCAGAAAAAAGATCAAAGTCTGGACTCTCTCTGGGTTTCTGCTTCATGAAATGCTAAGAATGAATAGTCGCACCTTTCATGTGTCTGGTTTTATTTTTAATGTAGTTTCACATCAATTCATTCTGATCCACCAAACCTTTTTGTTTCTGAACACTGTCTGGGTGGAGAGCATTACGGCGGGTGCTAGGGACACAAAAATAAGTAAGGTAAGATCTCTGTTATAGAATTTATCTCATTGAAGTCCCACAACAAGTTTGTAAAACAGATAGATTACACAATGAGTTAGTGGCAGGAAGAGAATTGGAACTCTCTGTCAGAGGTTCTTTCCATTGTAAGCAAGATGGAGAATAGGTTAGACCAAAGGACCCTTTTAAATACTATTTTTAAAAGTCATAGAAATTGTGTTGTTGGCATTGGTTAATAAATAAAACACTTGACTACATGAAACTCCTAAGCATTCAATAACAATTTTAAGTGAATTTGAATGTTATTCATGACCACAATATCTATAAATATGTGAAAAATAAAAATACCAATGTAGGGAGGGAGTTATCACTAGTTGATATAAGAATACACAAAGAACAGGTAACAAAAGTAGTGAGGTAGAAGTATATTAATGAGGTGTTGAATTCATTGTAAACTAACTGTTGAACTAGCAGGGCTCTATATCTTGTTTCCCCACATAAAAGTGACAAATTTCCTCTAACAGAATTGGGAAGGGAGCTTGTGTTTGGCTGGATGAAAACTGGCCATAGTCCTGGAAAACTTTAAATAGCTAAGTCTACTGGTCCTAGAGTTGGGCTAAGAGTTCAAGTGAATCCAAGTTATATAAAATCCCTGCCAGAGGACAGCAGTGGGGGCTCCATTGGCTGTATCTTAACAATGGAGCTACTTCTCTAGTAGGAGATACCCCATAGAGAAGTTTGAGAACCAACAGATGTGAGACATTTTGAGGCACAGTTAAGGGAGCAGAGACATGGAATTTCCAATGAGACATATTCATAGGGAAGTAATAATGCAAGGAGGGACATAATATCAAGGAGCATGATCCTTGGCAGCAGAGAAGAGAGTCAACTATATATTGAAGGGTGAACTAGTTCCATTACTAAATTAAAGCAGTGTAAGAATTCACAAGGAAAAACTGGACGTTATTTTAGTATAATAAGAATGAGTAACATGGACCACCTGAATTCCTTACCTGTGTGCTTCATGGTCACTATTCTGGTACAATCCCACAGATGCTATATTTTTGGGAAAGTAAGACCCAAATTTTGTAGCTACTATTCTTACTATTTGTTGTTCAATCATTTTTCAGTCATGTTTGACTCTTCATAAGTTCATTTGGTTTTTTCTTGGCAAAAATACTGGAGTGGTTTGCCATTTCCTTCTTCAGCTTGTTTCACAGATGAGGAACTCGAAGAGGAATACCCTGATTTGTTTTTAGCTTGATTGTAGGATTAAGCTGCCTTCTTTAGGAAAAGTTAGCCTTAATAGCTAAGACAAACCAATATAGATATTCTCTTAAATCTAGAATAACTTTAGATTCATTGAATAGATTGGTTGATAAATAAAACTTTATCATTTAGAAGTAGATAATTTAAAGATATATCTTGTAGGCAGAAAATAATCAATATTATAAGACTTTTTAAAAAAGACTAAGTTCTGGCAGCTGGAGGATGAGGGGATGGCAGTAGCTGCAAACTACAAACCATATATTTCTCTTTCCCAGACTTAGTTCTTTAAAATAAGCTTTCTGGTTAGAAAATACTATAGGTATAAGGCAGAGATTCTAAGACAATTTTACTTTGATAAACAAGTTGAAAGACACGGAATGAAATTGAGTTAAGAAAACTTGAAAGAAATGAACTAGTCAGATGACGACCTGCCTTGTCCTATTGAATTATGTTCAAAACAAGTTTCCTAAGATTGAAGTACTTTTAAAATATTTTCTCTTTTCTGTTATAAAAACAAGCTCTGTAATTTTGTTACTAATTACTGAGGAATTTATTGATCTGACTTAATCATAGCCTGTTGACCATTACTATTAAATCATTATTAGTTCAGAAACTTTTTACCTCAGTTTTGTTTTCTATTTCAGATAATTTTACCAGAAGTGAGGCAAACAGGATTAAGTAACTTGCCCAGGGTCACACATCAAGTAAGTGGTTGAGGCAAGATTTGCATTTAAGAATATGAATTTTCCCGATTCCAGGCCCAATTCTCTCTCTACTTCACTATTTAGCTATTTTTATTGTGCCATCTCAATAAATGGCTTTGTTTGGAGCAAACCATGTCTACTGTCTGATTATTTAAAGGCAAACACACCAGAAGGGGCTCCTTACCTTATAGTAGCAAGACTCTAGATTGAGAAACTATACTCCAGGACCTAAGAGTAACAGCCACTCCTTGAGGAAGCATTGGAGAGAAAGGGTTGCTTTAATATGCCCAAGACATATTATTTATTTCTGCATATAGCCATGGTGTCATAGCTAGTATTGGAAGTGATATTTAGCCCAACTCTTACATTTTACAATTGAGGAAATTGAGACCCAAAAAGCTCATGTGACTTGTTTAATATGACACAGATAGTAAAAATTGGAAGCCAGATTTATATCTATATTTGCAGACTCCAAAAACAGAGATTTTTTTTTTTTCTCCTATAACACTATGCTTCTTCCTAGGAAGGAGCCAAGAATGTGAGCCCATAGAAGAGATAATGATCTTCACTTGTGGGTCTGGTGTTTTTATCTACCACACATTTTGTAAGGGGAAGAAATTTAGGGTTTAAAAACAGGAATCTTTCATCCTCAGAAATGCCTTGTAATTATTAGGTCAAAAATCATCCCCTAGCTTTCAGTGTAACCTTCAGAGAATCAAAACGCAATGTGTGTGGAATAATCACCGTGAGTAAACATGAAGTCCCTGACCAGAGACCAGAAATAAAGGCAACCAACATTTATTAAATGCTTACTAGGTGATAAATTCTGGAGAATACAGAGAAAGGCAAAAACACAACCTCCACCCTCAAGGAACTCACATTCTAGAAAGGGAGAAAATAGACCCAATCCCAGAACTAGCAAGAGTACAAAGTAAAGACAAAATGTGTAAGGACATTAGAAATTATAGCAGTTAAATGCTTACTTTTATATCTTTCATTTAGTGCTGTTGCTAAGGCTCCTAGACTTTTAGTGTAAAGAGTGAGTTTAGAGAAGGAGAGTTTCCTGATTCTATTACTGGGTGTTACCATGTAGGGGGCACACCTGGGTTGAGGCCCACTCCTTCAGCATCCTCCATCCCCTTTGGAAAATCACAGATGACTCTTTTTTTCTATTGCCATGTTGGTTTTGCCAGCTGGGAATAATTAAGCAGATTAGTTGCTTTGTTTCAAAAATTCCAAATATCTGCACAGACAGAAGTTGGTAGTCACTTGCCCAACATCACACACCTAACCCCTCAGTGCCTTCTCTAGGACTAAAATTATGGAAAAGATACAGACCTATACTAATAATGGAAGTTTCCTGACCTGGAAGTTCCCTATAGGAATGAAATCATGGATCTAGTTACAGGGGTTCTCAAACTACGTCCCTCGGGCCACATGCTGCAGCCACGGACGTTTTTGCTGCCCGCCTGGTTATGGCAAATGGGCTGAGAGGCGGAGACAGAGTGTGAGCTTTTGTTTTTACTATAGTCCGACCCTCCAGCAGTCTGAGGGACAGTGAACTGGCCCCCGATTTACAAAGTTTGAGGATCACTGAACTAGTACATACTGCTGCCTTTCTTAGGTATCTTGCTTTCTATCAGTGTTGTGTAAATGTCTCATCTCTCTTATCAACCATTTTTATATCTTTCTTGGTGAAAACAGTGAATCTTTCACAAAACAGAAACACAATTAATAATAGTTGAATGAATTAAAGTCTTAGATTTGGAGCTGGAAGGTACATAGAGACTGTCTGGTTCACCATTCTCACTTTACTGAGTCAAAAAGAGGTTAAGGGATATGCCAGTATGATTTTAAAAATCACTAAGTGGAAGGATTTGAACCCAGATCTTATGTCCTAGTTCCCATTGAGCAATATCTTTGCTGGTCAGGCTGATTGGTGAGGAACCTGGGGTCTATTTGGCTTTCTTTTTGATTTCAGAACCAATTTTCCTTTATACCATAAGAGAAAGATTGTGTTGTATCCTGAGACCATCTCTTCTTCCCTTAGGTGACATTCGGAAAATGGGAGACAGCTGTCAAAAGATGGAGTTTCTTGTTGGAGAAACAGCAAAGATTTCATTGTCACATGATCCAGAGCATGTGTGTGGGTGGAGGGGAGGATTGAAGGAAGTTGTAAAAGATTCAGAAAGTAGGAAGGGGCTAGTTTATGAAGGGATTTAAAAGCTAGACAGGATTTTATATCTGATCCTGGAGATTTTTGAGTAGAGGCATGATTTGATTGGATGCATATTTCCAGAAAATAATTTTAGCAGTTGAATAAAGTATTGGAATAGGGAGAGACCTGAAGCAAGCTGACCCATCAGTGACTATTGCAATAATTCAGGTATGAGATGACGAGGGCCTGGACCAGGGTGGTGACAGTTTCAGAGGAGAGGAGGCATCTTCAAAAGAATTTATAGAGGTGAAACAGGTGAGAGAGGTGAAATCAACCAGAGATGCTGCAGAGGTGAAATCAACTAGAGATGTTGCAGAGATGTAATCAACTAGAAATGTTGCAGAGATGAAATCAACCAGAAATGTTGCAGAGATGAATCAACCAGAGATGCTGCAGAGGTGAAACCAACCAGAGATGTTGCAGAGGTGAAATTAACCAGAGATACTACAGAAGTGAAATTGACAGGGACTAGCCAACAGATTAGATATGACTGGTAAGAGATAGTGAGGACTCAAAAGCCCGAAAGACTTGGAGGATGGTGTTATCCTTCAGTAGGGGAGGGCTTGGATAAGGATAAGATAAGGAATTTAGTTTTGAACATTTTAAGCTTAAAGTCTGCTGGACCTCCAATTTGAGATGTCTAGGAGGCATTTGGAGATGCCAGACTGTAGACTGGCAGGGAGGTAGGGGCAGGATGTGTAGGTCTGAGAGTCATCCACATAGAGATGGCAAATGAATCCACTGAAGCTGATACTATGCCACCAAATAATAGAGTATTATTGAAAGGGCCAGGACGGAGCCCCATTAGACATCCATGATTAGTGGGTATCATCAGGATAAGAAGATACCTTGTCTGATACTCTCCCAATGCTCAGAGAAAATGAGCCCAACACTTTGCTTTATGGTTGAATGCCCTGTGGAATGACAAGAACTGGCATCCTTGTCTTGGACCAATGAGACCGCAGATCTAACTGAGCATCTCCAGAGCCCAGCTCCGGTTTGAGGCACTTCCTCACACATAGTTGTCACTTAACAATTGCTGGTTGAATTGGAAGGTACTGAATGATCCTTGGGGATGAGTCCCCTCGCCCCTCCCACTTTGACACTGTCTCCAAGTCTGTTTTTTCCCCACTCCCAAATGAAGGCACCTTCCCTGCCTTTGGTCCCATATACAAACTGCTTATTACAGTTCTGCCAGACTCAGGCATGTTTCCCTGGGATGAGAGCAGCCACATACAGTGCTGCTCCCCTCTCCAAGGCCATGGGAAGAGATGGCCTGGGCCCCCTCCCTCCTCCACTCCCTCCTACAGAGCTCCCCTTATGGGGTCAGAGGAATCTGCTCTTTGGCTCTGGGGTCAGATCCCTGGATTCTCCTTTCTCCTCATTCCCTGCTTATGAAGAGAGTGCGGTCTTGTCCTTTCGTTCAGCATTTACAATGTACGTTTCTCCCCAGTGAATTGCAACAGAGAATTTTCTGCTTGTGCTTGTAGTGAATTCAAGATGTTCTGGCCCCAGGCCCTCATTCTCCTTTGTAAAAGAGGCAAAGGCCCAATTGTTTAGCAACAACTTTCTCCTGCCACAGGAAAGTCCCCTTTCCCTCTCTCTGAGGACTAAACTATTCCTTTCACTTGACCCCTTGTTCCTGAGAGAAGGGGGTATGGGGTGGGGTTGGGGAGTGGGTCTGGGTTGTATTAGGGCAACCAGTTTCTCTTTATGTTCTACTCGTTTTTGCACATTCCCTGGAGAGGGGAGGGAGATGTTTTGAATTGACTAGAACAGTCTGTAAATGACAAGTCATTAATAGGGTGTTATTTGAAAGTCCCAGCCAACAAGATTCAGGAAGCAAACCCAACCTGGAGGATCTTTCAACCTGTTGGTACCATTTGCTGGGGGGCGGCCTACTCCCGGAGTCGCCTGCCAGCTGGACCCGGTTCCCTCATTGCATCATAAACCTCCTGCATGTCTAAGTTAAGCACTTTGTAGGCCCTTGTCCAGAGGATCAACTCTTCTGGAGAAAGGGTCAGCCAACTCTCCCAATTGCCAACCACAGGGAAGGTAAGCCAACCTAGGAGAGAGCAAGCAGAGGCAGAGACACGAGGAGACATGTTCTAGGCAAGTCAAACTGTCTCAAATCCTACTTTTTCTTATACCCAAATAAACCCGGGAGTCTAAGAAAGAGCAGCAACTCCAGACCACTCAAGTCCTGTAGTCAGTCTCGAGGGAACCAACCCTTCGGAGTGGCTACCTCAAAACTGCTTGTGGCCAGGCTCGATGGCACATCCATCATCTCTGCTGCTGGGGGGTCCTTTCACTTAAGGAGCTCTGAGATGTCACAGGGCTAAAGCTGATTGGGTGCCCACACTGGCATGAGGAAGACGCACCTGAAAGATTCTTCTCCAAATAAGGAGATATGAAGATTAGAGAAACTATTTTCCCAGGTTGTACTAATTTGGGAATGAACATTCATAGATTTTTTTCTGTTTTTTCTTTGAAATTCTGTTCTGATGAAAGATTTTGTCATTTCAGTGTATGATTTCCAAATGATATCTTTAGATTGGATTTAGGTCGGGTGAGATTTGGGCCAGAAGAAGTAAATTATCATTATCTAAATTATTCCCTTATCCAACCCTGACTGGTCCTAACATAGTAAATGACAAGCTCTGCATACAAATTTTGTTGTACAAACTTAAAGCACAAACTTTGTTGTAGATGCCTTTCCTTATTCATTTAATAGATTCTGAATCTAAATACAGGTAGTGAAAAGCAGAGATGATCTTAAATGATTCTACCTCAAACTATAAAGAAATTGGACCAAGCTTCCTAACTAGAATTCTCCTAAGAAATATCACTTTATAATTTATGTGGCAGGCAATAAAAACATTGATTGAACTCGAGAAAATAGAGAATTAAACAATATGATGGGTCTCGATATTTTATAGACCGTTATGAACCATTCCAACTATCTTTCATAGACTATTAGACATTAACTTTATGTTCATTTTTTTCCCAAGTGATCTCATACTTATTTTTCAGGCATAGATCAGGGAGACTGGTTTTTCTATTTTGCTAAAGAAGAAAAATGTGGGCTGAAAGAGTGTGAGATATTGTATTCCTTGAGCTTAAATGGAGTATGGACAGGGTAACTTGAGTCCCTTTGTCCCTCATATTATACACCCAGGATATATATCATAAACTTCTAGGCTTAGTGGCATCGAATTGCTGACTTGGTTGAAATTTCTGAATTATTACTGTTTTTAAATATAATAGACTTTCTAGGTTATTTTCCCAATTCACACTGGACTAGCAGATTGGGTCCCTAGGGGGCAACTGATTCTTTTTCCCCTCAGAGTTCTGTGAGTAATTCTGAAGGATTGTGGGTTTTTTTTTCCCTTTCTTTATTTTCTAAGGGTGGTAGTGAAGTGAAATCTTACAATGTCATTTCTATGAGCCCTGGTGTGTCTCAATATAGATTAGCCAGTTAATACTTGCCTAAAGTCAAATAACCTTTTTTTTCTTTTAGTTGACTCTCCACAATAGTATTTTATTTTTCCATTTACATGTAAGAATAGTTTTCAACATTCATTTTTGTAAGATTTTGAGTTCCAAAATTTTTTCTGGCTCCCTCTCTTCCCTCCCCCCTTCCCAATGCAGCAAGCAATCTAATATGGATTATACATGTACATCATCGCTGAGTGAAATGAGTGGAACCAGAAGATCACTATACATTTCAACAACAATACTGTATGAGGATGTATTCTGATGGAAGTGGATAGCTTCAACATAAAGAAGATCCAACTCACTTCCAGCTGATTAATGATGGACAGAAACAACTACACCCAGAGAAGGAACACTGGGAAGTGAATGTAAATTGTTAGCACTGCTGTCTACCCAGGTTACTTATACCTTCAGAATCTAATACTTAATGTGCAACAAGAAAATGGGATTTACACACATATATTGTATCTAGGTTATACTGTAACACATGTAAAATGTATGGGATTGCCTGTCATCTAGGGGAGGGAGTAGAGGGAGGGAGGGGAAAATCTGGAAAAATGAATACAAGGGATAGTATTATTTAAAAAATTACTCATGCATATATACTGTCAAAAAACTATAATTATAAAATTAATTTTAAAAATACATGTACATCATTTTAAAGATATTTCCATAATAATCATGTTATGAGAGAAAAAAAAATCAAAACAAGAAAGAAAAACATGAGGAAGAAAAAGCAAACAAACAAACAAAAGGTGTAAATAGTGTGCTTCGATCTACATTCTGTCTCCATAGTCCTCTCTCTGGATGCAGATGACATTTTTTCATTTCAAGACTATTAGAATTGTTTTGGATCATTTTATTGCTTAGAAGAGCTGAATCCATCATGCTTGGTCATCCCATAATCTTGCTGTTAGCAAGTAACCAATTAACATCAATTGGCTTTTACAAAGCAGTCTTTACTGAGGAGGTATACAAGGACTAAAATACAAAAACATTCTCCTCTCCCTTATTCTATTCCCAAAGTCTGGGAACATACAGATTTCAGGGGTTAAATGTGATAAAACTTAGAGTATCTTATGACGCCCCTTTCTCCTTTTTTAGAATCTTCATGAAATTCTCCATCTTAATAAGTGTTCTCCGCTGATTTTTCCCTTTTCCCTACCCTGAGAAAAAGTGATTCTGTCTTGGAGCTGGGCTGATGCTGCTTCTACACTCAGTTGGTTTTTGATTGGAATGTCAGATCCCAACCTGCTGGCTGCTTTCATCAAGTCCCCCAGGACCTGACTGATTCTCTCTTAAGCCAACCCCAAGGCATTTCCTCAGTGTTTTCTTTCAATCATCCAAGTATTTCACTTTTCCCAAATTGATTTAGATTTTGTTTGCACCTAGCCTATTCCTTTATACCTGGGGTTTGCTAAGTGTGGAATCCCATCAGCTTGTTCAATTGAAGCTTTCTCCCAAGACAGCCATGATAATAAGTGAAAAAAGTGCCTGGGAAAGACTGAGGACCCTGTTTTCCAGAACCAAGATCCAACAAGCAAATTATGCCCTGAATTTGACATCCTATCTCTGGCCTGCTCTATTTGGCTATGGATATCCACAGATAAGAGATGGTTCAGTTCCAGTCGACTTATATCGTTCCTCTTTTCCTCCCTCCCGCCTCCCCTCCCTCCCTTCCTTCTTTCCTTCCTCCCTTATTTCCTACTCCCTCTTTCCCTTCCCTCCTTCCCTCTTTCTTTCTTTCTTTCTTTCTCTTTCTTTCTTTCTTTCTTTCTTTCTTTCTTTCTTTCTTTCTTTCTTTCTTTCTTTCTTTCTTTCTTTCTTTCTTTCTTTCTTTCTTTCTTTCTTTCTTTCTTTCTTTCTTTCTTTCTTTCTTTCTTTCCTTCCTTCCTTCCTTCTTTCTTTCCTTCCTTCCTTCCTTCCTCCCTTCCTCCCTTCCTCCCTTCCCCCTTCCTCCCTTCCTCCCTTCCTCCCTTCCTTTCCCTCCCTATTCTGAGGAATAAGAAAATTCTGGAAGAAAATGTGAATTGGAGAGATTATCATACATTCCAACAAAATATATCACATTTACACAAAACTTTGCATATGTTTTTTCAAAGTGCTTTAGCATGTATTGTCTCCTTTGATCTTCACAACAGGAAAGAAAGTAGGACAAGTATTATTATATTATTTTATAGGGAATAAAACTAGAAATGGAGAGATTGATTGATTTGCCTATGTCTGCAAGATTAGTTAGTAGCAAAGCTGGAACTAGAATGCTAATTAAAAAAAAAACACATACACACAAAAAAACCCCAACAGAATCACAGAATCTCAGAGCTGAAAGGGATCATGAAGGTCTTCCAATCCAAGGCTTCTTAAACTTTTTCTACTCTGGATTAGTTTTTGCCTGAGAAATTTTTATGAGACTCTGGGTATATAGATATATAAAACATATACAAATCAAACATTTACTGATAATAAATCATGATTTTGCAGTTCCCATATTCAGTTACAAGATCCCATATGGGGTTATGATTCACAGTTTAAAAAGCTTTGTTTTGGTAAATAGAACCAGGAGACCATTCCACACGGCAACAGCAAGATTATATGATGATCAATTCTGATGGACGTGCCTCTTTTCAACAATGTGGTGATTCAGGCCAGTTCCAATGATCTTCAGATGAAGAAAGCCATCTGCACTCAGAGGGAGGACTATGGAGACAGTATAGATTACAGCATAATATTTTCACTCATTTGTTGTTGTTTGCTTGCATTTTGTTTTATTTCTCATTTTTTCCTTTTTAGTCTGATCTTTCTTGTGCAGCATAACAACTGTGGAAATATAGAGAAGAATCGCACATGTTTTACACAACTTAACATCTGGGGGGGTAGGGGGAAAGGAGAGAAAAAATTTGGAGCTTAGGGTTTTTTGCAAGAGTGATTGTTGAAAATTATGCATATGTCTTGAAAATAAAAGGCTCTTGTAAGAAAATAGTATTTAAAAAAGCTTTGCTCGTCACCAAAACCATTTGGTATTGGCTAAGAAATAGACCGGTAGATCAGTGGAACAGATTAGATACAAAGGACAAAAAAGGGTACATCTATAGCAATCTAATCTTTGACAAACCCAAAGATTCCAACATTAGGGATAAAAATTCATTATCGGAAAAAACTGTTGGGAAAACTGGAAATTAGTATGGCAGAAATTAGATATGGATCCACACTTAACACCATATACCAAGATAAGATCAAAATGGGTCCATGATTTAGGCATAAAGAGGGAGATAATAAATAGATTAGAGGAACAGAGGATAATCTACCTCTCAGACTTGTGGAGGAGGAAGGAATTTATGACCAGAGGAGAACTAGAGATCATTGTTGATCACAAAATAGAAGATTTTGATTACATCAAACTAAAAAGTTTCTGTACAAATAATACTAATGCAAACAAGATTAGAAGGGAAGTAACAAATTGGGAAAATATTTTTAAAAACAAAGGTTCTGACAAAGGTCTCATTTCCAAAATATATAGAGAACTGACCATAATTTATAAGAAACCGAACCATTCTCCAATTGATAAATGGTCAAAGGATATGAACAGACAATTCTCAGAGGAAGAAATTGAAACTATATCCACTCACATGAAAGAGTGTTCCAAATCACTACTGATCAGAGAAATGCAAATTAAGACCACTCTGAGATACCACTACACACCTGTCAGATTGGCTAAGATGACAGGAACAAATAATGACAAATGTTGGAGGGGATGTGGGGAAATTGGGACACTAATACATTGCTGGTGGAGTTGTGAAAGAATCCAGCCATTCTGGAGAGCAATCTGGAATTATGCCCAAAAAGTTATCAAACTGTGCATACCCTTTGACCCAGCAGCGCTACTACTGGGATTATATCCCAAAGAAATACTAAAGAGCGGAAAGAGACATATATGTGCCAAAATGTTTGTGGCAGCTCTTTTTGTTGTAGCTAGAAACTGGAGGATGAATGGATGTCCATCAGTTGGAGAATGGTTGGGTAAATTGTGGTATATGAAGGTTATGGAATATTATTGCTCGGTAAGAAATGACCAGCAGGAGGAATACAGAGAGGCTTGGAGAGACTTAAATCAACTGATGCTGAGTGAAATGAGCAGAACCAGAAGATCACTGTACACTTCAACAACAATACTGTATGAGGATGTATTCTGATGGAAGTGGAAATCTTCAACATAAAGAAGATCCAACTCACTTCCAGTTGATCAATGATGGACAGAGGTAGCTACACCCAGAGAAGAAACACTGGGAGGGGAATGTAAATTGTTAGCACTAATATCTGTCTGCCCAGGTTGCATGTACCTTCGGATTCTAATGTTTATTGTGCAACAAGAAAATGATATTCACACACATGTATTGTACCTAGACTATATTGTAACACATGTAAAATGTATGGTATTGCCTGTCGTCGGGGGGAGGGAATAGAGGGAGGGGGGGGTAATTTGGAAAAATGAATACAAGGGATAATATTATAAAATATATATATATATATAATAAAAAAATAATAAAAAAAAAGCTTTGCTCTAGTCTAACTTGTAACCAAAGTAAATGACATCTGTAGTAGTTCTGATGAATGGTCATCCAGCTTCCAAATGAACATCACTAATAAAGATCCTATCATTTGTCAGGGCAGTCCATTCTATTATGGTACAGTCAATAATTTATTTTCAAACTTATTAAGTTGATGCTGGCTCTGAGGTCAGGCAGAAAATATCTGATACCTCTTCCAATGTTTCCTTTCTTTTAACTCACACAACTGAACTTCTCTGATGTTATTGTATTCATTCATTGTCATAGAAATTAATGGTGTATCATGGTAGCCCAAAAAAAGCTAATGCAAACTTAGCCTACAACAAGAGGAGAACATCTTTCACGAGGGAGGTAGGCAACCTGTTATTTGTTCTAGTCAAAATAGAATTATCACATTTTAGAAAGGGCATTGAGAAATTGAACTGTGTCCACAGTGGGATGACCAGGATGGTGAAGGAACTTGAATTTCTAACATATGAAGGCATAGATTGAAAGAACTGGGAAAGGTTAACCAGGAGAATAAAAGGAGTGAAATGAGGGGCATAAAACCATATTAAAATATTTTAAGGATTTGTAATAGAAGAGAGATTAGGTTTATTCTACTTGGCCCTAGAGGGAAAAACTAAAACCTGTAGGTGGAAATTGTAGAGAGGGAGATTTTTGTTCAATATAAAGAAAAATGATAAGAAATACAGCTTTTCTAGAGATAGGTTGTCATAGACATTCTCATATTGGCATAGACAATTTGTTGGCCCTGAAAGGGCCAGAATGACTTATCAAAAATCACACTGAAAGTAAGGAGCACAGTAGCAAAATTGCTGACTTTGTAGTAGGACTTCCTCTGTTTTTTGATCAAATCACTTGCTTCTTCTGGGTCTTAGTTTCCCCAATTGAGCATTGGGCTAGATAGCTTTCCATGAAGTGATGAATAAAAGAATTGGGATTTGAACAATAGCCTCTGACCCCAAATTCAGTTTGCTCTCTGTGGTTACATCCTGGAATTCCCTTCTTGTTAGTGCTGAGTTTAATTTCAAGAAAAATCCCTTTTTTGGGCTCATTGCTTGGCCATAGGTCACAGCAACAGAATTGCTACTTCTTTAATTTTTTATCAGAGACCTGCAATGGCCTTACCATTTTGAAAAGCTGGGGTTCCTATCAGTTGAATAGAAGTAGAAATTCATCCTAGAACAGACCCCCATACTGACCTTTTGGCCCCTTGATACCTTATCTCCTCAATGTTCATAGTCAAAGATCCAGAGTAGTCGTGGAGATTTCCAGCAACAGGAGGAGATTGGATGCTCTTTTGAAAAAGAGAACCTTGTGTCTTTCCAGCTGTACAGTAAGAATTCCATCATGTCGTCCGAGGGGTCTTGCAAGAGGAGGATTTAATGTATACACATTCCACAGGATTCTGAACTATTTACATCCAAGTCATCTTGTTTGCTCTGTTTGGACAAGGAATTCCTTGGTAGAGAAACATAAGTGCCCCCCGGTGACCTATAGAGTAAATTTTGGTAAATTTAATGGCCAGCAACTAAGCTTCTGACACATATTTATATAGATTTTACTTTGATGCTCAATGATAAAGAGCCACCTCAGAGTTCAAACTTGAGGCACATCCCTAATTGTGCAAAACAGAATCATATCAGGGTTATGTTTTCAAAACTGGATTCTTGCCCTAGAATATCACCCTTCCTCCCACTTGTATTTCTAGACTTCTAACCAAGAGAACAGACTTTTTTCAATTATGATTTTGTTCTCATTTTTGTATTATTCTTATTAATCTTATGTATATATATATACACACACATATATAATACTCATAATAGCTAGCATTATATAGCACTTTTTAATATAGCATTATATATAGCAACTTGGTTTACATGTATAATCATTTGAGACTCACAATAATCCTTTGAAGTAAATGCCATTATTATCCCCATTTGACAGATAAGAAAACTGAAACAGAGAGAGAGGAAATGACTTTAAGGAACACATATCATAAGTATTTGAGGTCAGATTTTAATTCATGCTTCCCTATCTCCTAGTCCTACTCAGTCTTTGGATTGTGTCTTCCCTGGAGACTATATCACAGAAATTCAAGGGAGGAACATGACTCAATACTCATCTATCTATTCCAATACATACCCTAAGATGAATCCTTCACAAGGAAATATTCCATAGGTGATCTTCCAGCCTCTGATTGTAGTTCTCTAGTGAGGGAGAATCCAATGCTTCCCAAGGCTATCCATTCCCTTAGGGACAGCTCTAATTGCGAGTATATCTCTAAATGTCTTCATAATTGGCAGCTTTCATGGAAAATGAGTGTGGACTACAACATAGCATTTCCACTCTTTCTGTTATTGTTTGCTTGCATTTTTGTTTTCCTTCTCAGGTTTTTTCTTTCTAGATCTGATTTTCTTGTGCAGCAAGATAACTGTATAAATATGTATACATATATTGGATTTAATATATATTTAAACATATTTAACATGTATTGAACTACCTGCCATCTAGAGGAGGGGGTGGGGAGAAGGAGGGGAAAATTTAGAACAGAAGCTTTTGCAAGGGTCAGTGATGAAAAATTACCTATGCATATGTTCTGTCAATAAAAAGCTATAATAATAATAAAAAAGAAAATAAAAAATAATTAGCAGCTTTGGGGATCAAGAAAGGTTATTTGAGTTGAGATTTGAAGAAAACTAGGAATTCTGAGAAGAAAACACAATGAGAGAATACCCAGAGGGAGAGCTTATATGAAAACAGAGAGAGTAGCAATAGAATGTCACAGGAAAGGAAGAACAAGAATTACCTAGATGTATCCCATCATTCCCCATTCTGTTCTATACTTGTCTGTTGGACATATTATATTTATCACCTTCCTCCTTTAAAAAGAAATGGAGCCACTTATCTCTGCTATAACTATTCTAGAAAAAAACCTGAAATTTGCACCATAATGGAGAATGACCAAGAAATCCATGATAAACTATTTAGTAAGTAATTTTTTTCTCTCCAGAGCTGAACAAAAAGCCAACAGCTCCAATTAGAAAGGTACCACCAACAAAGCTGGGCAGGCAAACCCACAGCCTGCTACTGTGACCAGAGAAGGCCAGACACATATATAGCTTACAGGATTATTTGTCTGAAAGCAGTAGAAGTGGAGAGCCCTTAAGAAAAGGCTCCAAGGAAGTTATAAACCCACAATGAGGCTCTTGGGAGGAGCTGGTATGGTGCCAGGTTGTGTTGACCAGAGTCATCTCAAATGATGCCCAGGGCTCCAAAGAATTTATAATCCAAAGCTTGCACTTCAAACTCCATTGAGGACCTTGAAGCTCCAGTTCTCTGAACTTCAAAGATGACAAAGCTTGACCAACCATTCCCTCCAAAAGTGCAACAGCAGAACACACTGATTCAACAATTCAGGAAGTAAAGGTGAGTAAAGAAGACATTGATCAGAATTAAATCTATCTATCTATCTATCTATCTATCATCTATCTGCCTATCTACCTATCTAGCTATCATTGCAACTTTTCCCCAAAAGTAGAGATTAACTGTAAAAATTGCAAGCAGAGACTCAAAGGAAAAAAAAATCCTATTTTTCACAAGAAAATACTATATGTATCTAAAATAAAGGAAGCATGAGATAAAAATGAAATGAAAGCCTTTGAGGAAAGAATTGAAAAGAGAGGGAAAGTGGTCAATCTTACTCTGAAAATAAAAATAGGAAGATTAGGAACCAGTTTATCCATAAGGCAGCAAGAAATATTAGAACAAAACAAAAGCCTAAAAATAGATGAAAATAAAAGATATTTAATATTAAAAAACAGCTGATCTATAAAACAGGTCAAGAAAAATTTATTCAGCAATTACTGTTCTGTCTGAAAGATGTGATTAAAAAAAAACAAACCTTAAACACTATATTTAAAGAAATCATAGATGAAAACTGCCTAGATCTATTAAACCATAGGGTAAAATAAAGATAGATAGATCTACCAATTACTTCCTGATTGAACCCCCAAAAGAAGCAATCCAAAGAATGTCATAGCTAAAAGCCATCCCCCCCAAAAAAAAACCAAACAAAACAAACCAGAATGATCTCATAAGTCAGTATCTCCTAAAACCTGACAGCTTACACTTCAAATATATCTTGTAATACAACATTCCAGAAGACAAAAAGTATAGGCTTACAACTAACAATAACAACATAAAAAACTGACTATAATCCAACAGGGGAAAATATATCTTTAATGACAGAGAGGACTTCCAAACATTTCTGATGAAAAGACTAGAGATGAGTAGAAATTTTGAAATGCAAACACAAAAGTCAAGAGGAACTCAGGGAGGTAAATCTATTTATTTAATTGGAAATAAGCAGCTGCCCTCTGGGGACCCAGCCTGATGGTGCAATGAGGATTGGGAGAGTAAGGGCAGCCCTTGTGTTACATATGAAAATAGTAATTATTAGTTACAGCCCAAGTTCACAGGGCACAGAATGTAAAGCAGGAAAGGACTGTGAGGTCATTAAATCCAACCCCTTCATTTTAGAGATGTGGATACTGGGATCCAGAATGGTAAAGGGACCTTTTTCAAGCTCACACCAATACTAAGTAAAGTGGCAGGTCCAGTATTTGAACACAGGTCTTTTGAATGATGATCTAGGCATCAAGCCTGCCTTCCATATTTTGATAATTAGGTACTTAAAGAAAATGAAAGATTTACCTGGGAACCAAGTCAAGAGAGGCAGTTGGTGGCACTGTGGATAGAGCACTGGGTCTGGAGTCAGGAAGACCAATATCTGGCTTCAGACACTTGATAAGTCATATAACTTTCTGCCTGCCTCAGTTTTTCCATCTGTAAAATGGGGATAATAATTACACCTACCTCCCAGAATTTTTGTCAGAACCAAATGAGATAATATAACACTGCTTGGCACACAGTGGATACTTTAGAAATGTTTATTCTATTCTCTCCTTCCATAAAAATGGTATTGTGCCCAGATCTTGGCTCATAGACTGCTTCAGCTATCCTCCACCCCATGGAGTTGCTAAGCAGATGATAATTTACATGACCAGATCTTGAATTTGAATGTTTTGTGAGATGCAGAAACAGATGCGGTTTGAGATATAGATGGATAGATAAGTAGGTAGATAAATGGTAGCTAGATTGATAGACACATTCAAATATACAGATGTACACATGTGCAAATGTATTGTAAATGAATTCATATTTCCAGATGACATGGAAGAATTAAAAGTATAGATCGCCCTACCTGGCCAATTGTAACTCAAAATTAGACAAAAGTTCCTGATATTCCATTTCTAGAGGATGCTCCCTAAAACTGAAGATACCACCAGATTTCTTTAGTCCATGTGAAAACCTCCAACATTTTCTTGTTTCTACCTTTTGAATCTGCATCTACATTGGAAGCTACATGTGGATTATAGGGTTGGGGTTTGGGGATGTCACTTTAACACTAACAACTCTAGAGCAAAACCAGGAAGGGAAAGTTACTTGTTGCACAACATAGATACATTTATCACTTTTAGAGTCTCTCTTTTTGCTCAGTCACTTTGAATATCCCGAAACATATAACAATTCTTAAATACTAGTTCTATATTACCACCTAATTTCCTGTTGACCATTTTCACCTGGATGTCCTGTAGATATCTCAAATTTGAATGTTCCAAACAGAATTCATTACACTTCTTTCTAAACATTTATTTTTTTTTAATGGCATCACCATTTCCCCAGTCATTCAAATTAATAACCAGAGTAATCCTTGATTCTTTCCTCTTTCCATATCCAATCAGTGAGCAGCCAAATGGCATAGTGGATAGAGCACCTAGCTTCATCTTCCTGAGTTCAAATCCAAGCTCAGATACTTCCCTGCTGTGTAATGCTGGGTAAGTCACTTGATCCTGTTTACCTCAGTTTCTTTGTCTGTAAAATGATCTGGAAAAGGAAAGCACAAACCACTCTATTATTTTTGCCAAGAAAATCCCAAATGAGGTCATAAAAAAAATGAGGTTGGACATGACTGAAATGACTGAACCATAGCAGTCCAATCAGTAGTTAAATTCTGTCGTTTTTACCTATGATTTCACTCTCTTTCACATTTGTCTCTGACTCGTTTTTCTCTCTTCTCTAGTTGAAGCTCTCCTCACCTCTTGTCTGGACTATTACAATATTTTTCTAATTGACCTCCATTCCTTCCTTCTTCCCTCTCCATTCCATGCTTCCCATAAGTATCACACTGATGTTCCCATAACATAGATCAAATCATCTTATTACCCTACTCTAAAATGTCCTGTGCTTGAGTTTGAATCAGCCTCAGATTCTTACTAGCTACAAGACCCTGGTCAAATCACTTAACCTATTACCTCAAAAGTAATATGGGAATAATAATAGTACCTAGTTCACAGGATCAAATGGGATTACATTGGTAAAATGTTTAGCACAGTGCCTGGCACATAGTAAGCACTTAGTAAATGTTTTACTTTTATATTCATTTACTTAATTTCCATAGTTTTAAGATCAGATTTTATCTTCTAATTACCTATAATTGCCCTCTACCCAGAGGTACTTTTACTACAAGTCATAGAATTTTAGATCTGAAAAATCTTTTATTCTAAACTCCTCTTTCCCATATCCCAAACAAAGAAACTAAGATCAGAAAGAGTAGAGTTATTTACCCAAAAATATACAGTTAATTAATATCAGAATCGAGACTAGAATTCAGGTCTTTTGACTCCTAGTATCCTGTGATTCCTGCTATTTGAGATACTCAATAAATATTTACTGAATACAGGAATAATTTTCTTTTTTGGACCAATGATTTCATAAAGGTAGGAAATTCCCAATGAGGAAACTCCTTCTATCAAAGCAAACAGACAATAGTTCTTTAACTTAAAAGTTTCAGAGAGTTGTCTGAAATTTTAAATGATTAGTCTTGGGTCTCACAGCCAAGACATATTCAAGACTAGCTGAATCTTCCCAACTCTTGATGTCATCCCTCTTTCTCCTACTCTGGGCCACATCAAATGAATGAATGAACTATTTAAGTGAACTGACTAAGAGTGAATACTTTGTCAGTCTTCAGCATACCTGAGATTGGGAGGAACCCCTAATCTCTCAAATTTTGGTATTAAAAAAAGCACTGCTATTGATTATTAGAAATCACTAGAAAATTTCCTTTATTGCTTCAGCACACAACCTTCCCAGCCAAATTCTCTCTGACTTGACTCCCTCTGGAATCATCCTGGCAACTGGTGCATCTTTGCAATCGTTGCAGAAATGATTGGAAAATGATTCTAAAGAACGTGTGGCCCCAATATGGAATTTACTTTGGCTCGACCACTCTGTTTCTCTGCTGCCACGAAGTCAGGCTCAGATTTTTAGCTTCTTTCTGAAAAGGATGGGAAAACCTGAAGCCTCAGGCCCTCTGGGTTCCTAGTCTGATGCTGTGGCCGGACAAGAGGGAACAATTCTGTGTCTGTAGCACCCAGGGCCACAATGACCTCTGGGGTGAGCCAAGAAGCCGGAGGGAGCCCGTATTTCTGAAATGACATCAGAAGCAGAGGAAGACTCTGACCCATAAAGAATGATTGAATGGAAGCTTCTTTTCCCTTTTTAATAGTTTCTTTTGAGGGATTTTTAGTGATTTTCATGTAGGCTTCTAAGATATTATATGATCAGGTCTAAAACCCACAGGCTACAAGGGAAGAGGAGGGGGTATTAGAACAGAGAAAGCAGCTTTCTATCTCCACTCTTCCCCTCATTATCTAACACAGTGCTGGGCACTGGGGAACACTGTTAAATTAAAATAGGTTGCATTAAATTTAGTAAGCTACTAAATCAAAACTGAGAAAATAATAGCTGGAAAACCAAAACTGAGGAAATAGTTAATGTTAACCTTAAGACATTTGTTAAGTGCTTTATGTAAATCATCTCACTGGATCATCCCAACAACCCTCAGAGGTAGGGGTTAATATTGTGTCTTCTTTACCCAAGTCAAGTCAGTAAGCACTGATTAAGCACCTAATATGTGCTACACACTGTGCTAAGCACTGGGAATACAAAGAAAGCGGGGAAATGGTTAAAAAAAAAGTCCTGTTTTCAAAGTATTCAAAGTCTAAGTAAGGAAGCTATGCAAAAAAGTATGTACAAACAGGTTATATGCAGGATAAATTGTATATATGTATAATTGTATATTATCAAATGTAAATTGCACATATAAATTGTGCATAATCTCAGGAAGCACTAAACTGAACTATTACAGTTAACTACTAATATATTTAGCAGGAAGGTAGGTAGTCCAATGATAGAGTATTGAAAGACCTGAATTCAAATCCCCCCTCAGATGCTCATTAGCTGTGTGACCTTGAGCAAATTACTTAACTCTGTTTACTTTCATCTGCTGGAGAAGAAAATGGTAAACCATTCCAAAATCTTTGCCAAGAAAACCTTATACATGGTATGGACCACAGACTCACGAAGAGTCAGACAGTACAGAACAACACAATGACATACTAGGTGACAGAAGATAAGAATTCTGAAATTGGAGTCAGGAATTCAAACTTTTTTAATGGACATTTTTTAGCTATATGACTCTGGGCAAGTGACTTAACCTTAATTGTTAAGGAAACAGTTTGAGCAGCTAGTAAGAGTCTAGTAAGTGTCTGAGGTGAGATTCAAACTTAGGTCTGATTTCAAGTCTAGGACACTATCCACTATACGACCCACCCTACGTAGCATTTACTCTTCCCTTTTAACATCTTAAAATCTTAGAGTGATCTGAAAAGTCACCTCGTCCAACGTTCCATCCAGTGCAGGGATCTTCCCTGCAATAGTCCTGGCAAGTGACCCAACAGTCCTTTCTTTTTTTTTTTTTTTTTTTTTTCCTGAGGCTGGGTTTAAGTGACTTGCCCAGGGTCACACAGCTAGGAAGTGTTAAGTGTCTGAGATCAGATTTGAACTCGGGTCCTCCTGAATTCAAGGCTGGTGCTCTATCCACTGCGCCACCTAGCTGCCCCTTAACAGTCGTTTCTAGGGAGAGGACATTCACTGCCTCCCAAAACTCTAATCATGAAGTTGTTCTGCCTTAAACTAAACTGAAATCTGCCCTTGGCTCATGAACAATACATGTTCCTGTCCTTAAACCAGCCATGAAACCCATGTTGCTTTCAGATAGCAGATGTGCATATTTATTTAAACATTAACAACATATGAAAATCACCTGCTTTTGCTGGGTGAGAGGCTTGCTGTCTTGAATTACACACATTTGTTGCTGATAGCGCCTGCCCAAGACATGAGCATTGATGGTCTGACTCAGTGGATGGCCTGTACATCTGTATCTGTCATCTGGACCTTCTTTTCATGGTCTGTTTTATTTTTTTTATAATATTGTTATTGATATCGTTTGTGCTTACATCACCTGTATTTCCCAATACATCTCTTTCTCTACTGGGAGACCAACTCTTTATAACAAAGAAGAAAACAAATAAGGGGGGAAAAGTTCAGCAGGGATAAAAAATGCATTAGAGTCTGACACTAGACCCACTGTTGCACAATTTCTCTGTAAAGAGGGATGGGATGGGAGATGTTATGGCACAAATGAACTCAGTAAGTGAGGTCTAAAATGAAATAGCCAATTAGGGGAAAAGTTCAACCAGGATGGTTGCCAGCAATCTGGAGAAGATGGTCTTTGGTTCATAGCAAGGAGAAAAAAATGGGAATTACCAATGGTCCCTTCATCTTCATAGACCCAGTTACAAAGAGTTCTAGTATCCAGTCATATAAAGAACTAAAAGGTGATGGGTTCTGTGTGGAAGGAGCATCTTCTTCCCTCTGATGTCACTGTCGAGGAAAATATAGGTATTGAAAGCAAAGGTTGACAAATCAGTTATAGTACAAGCATAAAGACTTTGAAGTTTCTAGACAAGAACTGGAAGGAAGGATATGCACAATGCCACAGTACCACAATTGAGGTTCAGGAGTCTCAGGGAGACCCACAGACTCAAGGTTTTTAGAACAATTACAGCATTTGAGTAATCTTTTTATTGATGCCTATTTTCTTTATATCCCACTTATTCCCCTCTCCATCCATTGACTCCATCTTATGACAAAGAAAAATAATTAGGCAAAAACAACCAGTGCAGAAACCTTGTTTACCAACATCTACCCTGTTCTGTGTTAGCCATCCTTTACCTCTCTAGTGGGAAGTCAGACAATTAATAAGCATATATTAAGCACCTGTTCTGTACCAGTCACTGTGCTGAATGCTGGGAATACAAGTAAAGGCAAAAGAAAGTCCCTTCTCTCAAGAGATCTTGATCTAGTGAAGAGGGTCTTCTTCATTTTCTCTTTCCCAAGACTTTTATTAGTTTTTTCCTTGACTCAAAGTTAAGATTTCTTTTTAATGATCTTTTCATTTCATTATTGCAGTCCTCATCACCTCCATACCAGTGGCACCCAGAGCCAGATATTCAGCCCCAACCTAGTGGTTTCAATGCCTCATTACCAATTGTCCATTGGACATTTAAACTGGATGTCTCAAAGAAATCTCAAATTCAACATTTCCAAAACATAACCCATTATCTTTTCCCCAAAGTGCACTCCTTTTCTAAACTTCCTTGTTTCTATTGAAATCAACATGATTCTTCCAGTTTCCCAGACTCTTAATCTTGGAGTGAGCTGAGTCCCTCATTCTCTCTCCCATCTAACCAGCTGCCAAATCTTGCTTTGAGGAAACCATTAAAATTTTTTTAGTTCAACTGAAAATATTAAGAAATAATAATTAAGAAATAAAAATATTTAAAATAATAAATTATTTCTCCTGTATGAGGCTTCACAAGCCTTTTTCTTGTAGCCAAAGGTCAAGAACAAAGAAGGAGCTCCTGGAACTGGGAGTACAAAATGGTCATCAAACTTGGAACAAAAAGTAGTATCCCTGAACTAAATAAAATCATTGCCTTTTAGCTCTTTGACTGTTCTCTTCTCACTATTCAGAAAGAATTAAGAGGCTAAATACCCAGGGATTTCCCTTGGTAATTCTAGGAGAAATCTTGAGGGAAGAGGTGAAAGAATTACGAGTAATGTAGGGACCCTGTTTTTATCTCTCTTTGCATCATCAGGGGCAGCTAAGGGGTGCGATGAATAGATTACTAGGTGTGGAGTCAGGAAGACCTGGGTCCAGAGCCTTACTAGCTGTGTAACGTTGGACATGTCACTTAATCCTGTTTTCCTCAGTTTCCTCCTCTGTAAAATGAGCTGGAAAAGGAAATGGAAAACCTTGCCAAGAAAACCCTAAGAGGCATCACACACAGCTGGATATACTGAAAACAACTCAACAACAAGCATTCCCAGTGCTCAAAACAGTGTCTGACATATAGCAGGTGCTTAATAAATGCTTGTTGGCTTAACTCTTGGTCTACATGATGGAGTAAAATGTTAACTCCAAATTGTACTTTCATAGAGTATGATCTTAAGCAACTAGGTGAAAAATGCAACTTGCCTGCAACAAGTGTTACCAAAAATATAATTAAGGATAAGTATGGCTGATAAAGAATGTAGCCTGCTACTATAGAGTGAGAAATAACAGGTGGACAACCTGAATGGTACTTGAACATCCATTAATTATTTTTTAAAATTTGGAAGAATGACTGTATTACATTAAATAGTTCCTTTTTGGATAATTAACCTAAGTCTTCTTAGATAATTAATAGATACTCATACAAAATATGTGGGGTCCATCTGGACAATTATTTCTTCCTTTCACCCCCAAATACAGAAATAGAGACTAAGTTAATTGAAAAAAAAAGAAAAAGAAGTCACCTAATTGGGTTCTCTGGTTTCATGGTGTTGTTTGACATTTGCCAGACATAGAAGTCAAGTTGTTGAATTGTTTTAGGTGCTGGGGATCTTTCAAGCTCTGGGACCGGCTCTTGGGTTTGACGAGTAGTGCGTCAGATCCTAATTGGAGGAATCTGGGACATATTCTGCACATATTCTGACAGGGTGGGGCTGGGAGGATGAGGGGAGGATTTCAAGGTCCCAGTCATCCCTTCAATGACTTATGGGATCATCATTTAATGCCCCATCTCAGCCAGAGCAGGAGAGACTCCTGCAAAGCAAGCTTCAGGACGAAGAGTAAAGGGAAATCAAAGAATAAGGGGGGGGGTGATGATGAAATGATGGGTAACTGCTACAAGGAGCTGACCCCCAGACCTACCTTGAAAGCCAATAAAGAGAAAGGAAAAGTTGCTCCGTTGGATGAGGCTGCCAAGAGAAAAAACTGGGAATGGGGAGTTATTCCCAGATGTGGTTCTGAAAAGCAGATGTCCCCCGAACGGTGCCCTGATTGCACACAAATAGCCAGCAGACGGCACATGGAAAATTCCGCGAAGCTGGATCAGCTCTCAGTTCATAAACAGCTTGTGAGACTTTCTGGTGGGGAACCTAGATAGAGGCACAGGTTCTCCTAGAGAAAGTGGAGTCAGCCCCGAGAGCCATTCAGAAGTGCTAAGCCAAGAGATGCCGGGAGGTCACCGGCCTACTGACTTTTGGCTGCTTCTACCCACGTTTCTGAAGTGAGTGAATCAGAGAGAGACATATGCCCAGATAACATGCACACACGCACAAAGAGAGACAGAGACACATAGACAGATATACAGAGAGAAACAGACAAAGACAGAGAAAGAAAGAGACAGAGACAGAGGGGGAAGGAGTGAGGGAGGAAGGATGGGAAGGAGACAAAGACACAGACTTACACACATAGAATGAGACAGAGACAAAGAGAGACACATACCCAGAGACAGACAGACCAAAAGACAGAGACAGAGAGATAGACACAGACATACAGAGAAAGAGAGAGAGACAGAAAGAGAGACAGAGGCAGACACACACAGATAGAATGAGACAGAGACAGAGAAAGACACATGCCCAGAGATAGACAGAGACAGACAGACATCTACATGCAAGAAAGAGACAGACACACACATACACAGTCAGAATGAGACAAAGAGAGAGAGACAGAGACAAAAACAGAGACAGAGGCAGACAGACAGACAGAGAGATAGACACAGACATACAGAGAAAGAGACAGAGACAGAAACAGAGAAACAGAGAGAATGACAAATTTTAAAAATAGAAACAAGAGGAGAGAAAAGCTGATAGAAGAGAAAAGGCAACTCCGTTAAAAGAACACATGAATTCTATGTAAGTGAAAAACCTGACCGTGAAGAGAGGTTGCCCAGAAATAACTTGAAGGTGATTGATAACCAGAAAAACATGACAAATCTAAAAAAAATTTTTCCAACTTTAAAACATTTGTGAATATTTTAATGCAGGAAATAACACAAGAAACCATCTAGAGATCTTCTGACAATGAAACATTTATTAGGCACCTCCTGTGTGCCAGGCACCATGCTAGTCCCTGGAGATACAAAGAGAAACAAAAAACAACAGTCCTTATCCTCAGACTTTATATTCTATTATATAGAATGCATCTCTCTCTCTTTCTCTCTCTTTCTGTCCTCTCTGTCTCTCTCTCTCTCTCTCTCTCTCCCTCTGTCTCTCTCTCTCTCTGTCTCTCTCTTTTTCTCTCTCTCTGTCTCTCTTTCTCTCTCTTTCTGTCCTCTCTGTCTCTCTCTGTCTCTGTCTCTGTCTCTGTCTCTCTCTCTCTCTCTCTCTCTCTCTCTCTCTGTCTCTCTCTCTCTATCTCTCTCTTTTTCTCTCTCTCTGTCTCTCTCTTTTTCTCTCTCTCTGTCTCTCTCTCTCTGTCTCTGTCTCTCTCTCTGTCTCTCTCTGTCTCTCTCTCTGTCTCTGTCTCTTTGTCTTTTTCTCTCTCTCTGTCTCTCTCTCTCTCTGTCTCTCTCACCTTTCTATCCAGCCATCTATTTATCTGTCTATATCTATTCATATATACAAATGCACACACAAAATAAATCTGTAAATACAAGATAATTTGAAGGTTAATAAGAGTTATGAAAATTAATGCAGTTCTCATAGTATGGGACACTAAAACTGGGCTGCTAAGGACCTGAAGAATTCTCTGGGAAACGAGGAGGGAGTATATTCTAGGCATGGAGATCAGCAAAAAGTGTACAAAGCATTAATAGAGAAAACCCACAGATTATCACTGGGATAAAAATATGGCAAATGACTTGGCTAAGATTATATAGTCTATACTGGTACAATACGAGCCATACTTTTACCTCCATAAGGTTGTTTGTCTAAAGCCTGCATATTGCCTGTAATCAATGTTTTTCTCTCTATACATGTTACATATAATGAAATTGTAAACATATGCATATCATATGTAGCAAAATATTTAACATAGCATGTATTATATAAGTATATGTAATATGTAATAAAATATGTAGTCTTTTGCTTACAAATTGATCATGCTGTAGGGGTACAATCCTATTCAATGAGAAATAAAAACCAAGACTGAAGGAATAGATGCAGAAGAAGGCCTTCAAGGCATCCCTCATATGGTATGTACCTAAAGATTCAGGGAACCAAAAGTAATCATCTAAGGGAGATCCACATGTAAGATGTTGAGTATATCGCCCAGAGATCCTGAGCCTTCAGATGCGGAGACTGTTGGAGCATCTGTGATTCCAGGGACTTAACAACTAGGGATTGAGCCTCTGTTCCACATTTGGGGAGTGTTCCAAGGTGTGTCACCCTATCATTTTGGGGCAAAGCTACAGATCTGCTTTCTAGTATGATCTCACTCTGGCCTAGGGGATCTGGTCTCCAGGTATTTGTTGCTCTAATCCTAGGATCAAGCTCCAATTTTACCCCAATTTTCCTAGTATTTAAAGAGACAAAATGCTGCTTCTTGCCACAGATAAACAGTAGTTACAGGAACCCAGAGCCTGGGGAGTCAGCTGACTCTGCCTTCATACTATGGTGGACAAATTCCCAATTCCTGCTCATCATATTACTGTGATTCAGGCATTCTGAAAAACATTAACTTCACCCTATGTTAGTTTGTATATCTTCTTATGGTTCTCTAAATTCCTCATGGTTGTCATTCCATTGAAATCTAAACTCCTTAAGGGTATACATTATCTTTGCTTTTAAATTTATATTTTTCCAGCATTTAGGACACTGTTTGGCACATGGTAAATACTTAATAAATTTCATTTCATTTCATTTCATTCATTCTTTTTTCCCCTGAGGCAATTGGGGTTAAGTGACTTGCCCAAGGTCACACAGCTAGGAAGTGTTAAGTGTTTGAGATCAGATTTGAACTCAGATCCTCCTGACTTCAGAGCTGATGCTCTTCCACTCGCCACCTAGCTGCCCCTCATTCATACATTTTTGTAAAAAAAAAAAAAAGTTATATTGCTGTATTTTGCTTTTACATTATAAACATTAACAGATTACCCCATCCCTTGAGAGGTGTTTTGTAAAAAAAATAAATAAATAAATAAGTAAATTTTTTTAAAAAGAGGTAAAAAGTTGAGTAAAATTCATCTCGAAGTGCCTGCAACATTCACCTCTATATCATCCCTCCTCCATACTTCTTTTTAAAAAATTAGAAGAAATCTATTTATTCTCCCTCCCATCGTCACCCCTATCCCATAGGGAAAAAACCCCCAACAAATTCCTTTTACATGACCTAGATAGAAAAGGTTATTTCATAAACAAGTTAGAAAAACATGGAAAAAAATTACCATTCAGATCTATGGATAGGAGAAAAGTTCATGACCAAACTAGGCATGGGGAGGATCATAGAACAGAAAATGGGTAATTTTGATTACATGAAATTTAAAAATTTTGCACAAATAAACTTAATAAAGCTAAGATTAAAAGATAAATAAATGGGAAAAAATATTTGTAGCAAGTTTCTCTAATAAAGGCCTCATTTCCAAGAATTATAAGGAAGAGATTAAATTTATAAAAATAAGAGCAATTCTCTTATTGATAAGTGCTCTAAAGATAAGAACAGTTCTCAAGGGAAAAAAAGCATTCTGGAGTCATTTCTGCTGATTTTCTCAGTGTAAAGCAAAAAATTAAGACATATTTTATTTAGATATTTAAAAATTATTAATGATTTGGAGTATTTTTCCCTGTTACCTTCAATTTTTCTAAAAGAAGTTACATGGTATTTTTTCCCTCATCTCTGGATTATGAAAAGATGAGTGAAAAACTATTTATTTAGCACTTATTATGTGCCAGGCCTTGTGCTAAGTGTTAGGAATAGAACTACAAAAAGACAGTTCTTTAAGAATTTCATTCTCCAGAAGAGAATAATAATATTCTATATATACCCACACATAAACATATGTGTATGCATATGTGCATGAATGCATGTATAAGGAGTGATGCACAGGGAGGGGTATTTTAGTTGAGAAGTTATGGGGATGATATAGGAACCATTTTTTGTTGTTGTTCAATTGTTTTAGTCACATCCAACTCTTCATGACCCATTTGGAGTTTTCTTGGCAAAGATACTAGTTTGCCATTTCCTTTCCAGCTCATTTTACAGATGAGTAAACTGAGGCAAATAGTGTTCAGTGACTTATCCAGGGTCACACAGCTAGTAGGTATCTAAGGCTGGATTTGAATTCAGGAAAATGAGTCCTCCTGACTCCAGGCCTGATGCTCTATCTATTGAGCCATCTAGCTGTCTTGTATGGAACCACAGGGCAGTGACTCATTCTTTTCAAGAAAGAGAATTTTGATTTTATTGTTCCAAGACTAGGGTTAAAAAGGGGAGTGACATGTCAATATGACTTCATGAGCAATAAAAGGGCATTAAGATAGCCAGAAAGTAGGGTGGTGGGTCTGGGTTAGATATAGAGAACTCACACCATTCAGGAGCCCAGAATCTCAGGAAAAGAGCTGGAATATTGGATGGAAGAGAACGGAACTAGGAGGTATGACTTGAAGATGGCTAGAGAGCAACATGATGGGGCTGGGTCTACAATAGATATGGAAAACTCTCCAATCAGGAGCCTATAGTTTCAAGGTGGAAAGTAGTGGGCTGGAGCCAAGAGTCATGATATAAAGGGCTAGAGAAAAACTGAATTTACACACTACAATTTAAATATCAGGTAGTGAATTGAAGAGTCATAGTGAAGGAAAAGGCAAAGATGGTGAAAAGATTTTTATATAAGGGATTTGGTGCTGACTAGATGAAGCTTTGGGTCTGCCTCATAAAAGAGAAATATGATTCCTCAGTGTTATCCTTGACCTCTCCTTTACTTTTTTTTTTTCTCCCCCTGAGGCTGGGATTAAGTGATTTGCCCAGGGTCACACAGCTAGGAAGTGTTAAGTGTCTGAGACCAGATTTGAACTCAGGTCCTCCTGAATTTAAGGCTGGTGCTCTATCCACTGCGCCACCCAGCTGCCCCTTCTCCTTTACTTTCTACTTTTATCAGTCACCATATCTTATTGATTCTACCTTCACAATGTATCTCACATGCATTTCCATCACTCCATTCAAATATCTACTACTTTAGTTCAGACCTTCAAAATCTTTTTCCTATGTGATTTCAACAGCCTTCTGATCTTCCTGCTTTCAGTCTATCCTCTCCCATTCATATTGTCTGAAAACAAAAGGTCTGATCATTTATGTCAATTCTGTTTGCCATCCCCATCCCAACCTCCTCAAAAATCTTCAGCATCTCCCTATTTCCTCTCAGATAAATCAAATTTCTCAGTCTAGCACCTAGTTCCCTCTACAACAGTGGTCCTCAAACTTTTTAAATAGGGGGCCAGTTCACTGTCCTTCAGACTGTGGGAGGCCAGACTGTAGTAAAAACAAAAACTCACACTGTCTCCACCCCTCAGCCCCTTGCTCTACAATATGGTTTCCACCATCCTTTCCACATTTATATTATTGTATTAGCCTATACTTACGTTATGTTTAAGTTAAATTGGCCTATAAGTTTTTCTCAGGCTCCTCTTCTTTTAGAACAGTATGTGCCCCATTTCATGGGATATATACTCTTCCCACCTCCAACTCGTAAAATGTAGGGTTTCCTCCAAGGCTCAGCTTTGGTTCATGAACCTTTTCCTGATCCTCTCCCTGCTGTTTCTTTCTCCCTCTTCAAAATTATCCTCTGTTGGAATCATTGAAAGGGAATAGAGTGTGGGAATTCATAACTGGGAAGTGATGCTGATATTACAAAGGAAAAGAATATCAATTAAGAAAAAAAATCCTATTTCCTTATGTATACTGTTATCTCTCTAATACAATATGAGCATCTTTTGCCTTTATATATCTTGTGATCATCATAGTAAAATAAAGTTCTTGGTTAATAATAATAATAATAATATCTAAACATTCATATAGCACTTTGAAGTTTGTAAAGAGCTTTGCAAATATTACTTCATTTGAGCTTCACAACAACCCTAGAAGGCATTATTATTATCCCCATTTTACAGATAGAGAAACTGAGGCAAACAGATTAATTGTCTTGCACAGGATCTAAAGTCAAATTTGAGCTCAAGTTTTCCTAACTGTAAATCTAGGGCTCTGATCACTTTACCAGCTAGATGATGATAGGATGGTGAAAAAGGCACTGGTTCTCCAGTCAAAGGACATAGGTTCAAATACCATCTCTCACACTAACCTGTGTGACTTCAGGCAATTAAGTTAAAGCCCCTCATCTTCAGTTTCCTTTGTCAATGAGGAGGCCCTCAGAGATCCAGCTCTAGATCCATGGTCTTAGGATTCAACAACATATTTGGGGAATTGAATTAAATTGGAGCACATGTCTTGAGACCTAAGCCAATGAGACGGGTCAAAGATGGTTCCCATGCATTCTGGTGGGGGCCATTTGGGGGCAAACAAGGAAGAAAGACCAGTTATGATGAACTCTACCCCAAGGGTCCCTAGTGTAAGGGATTAAACACCCCAGATCCCTGGTGCAATCACCTATAACGAGGTTTTCTTTGGGTTTTTGGTAGTTTTCTCTCACCTTGGGGAAAAGACCCACTACACAGATGGAGGATTTGATGGAGACATCTTTTCCTCTCCTCTCGATTGCATGGACATGTCTGCGATCTCTAGAACCAGATTCAAGATTGGTGGCAGGGACATACCCCCCAAAACTTCTCCCAGGCCCCTCACAGATCCCCTCAGCTTGACCCTGCTCTCTCCTCATCTGCCTGGAGACACAGGCAGAAAATGCAAACGAGAAGGAAGGGCTGAATGTGGGTTTCCACAAAGAGCAAGGGAACAAAACCTCCACAGATTGACTCTGACCTCTTCCTCAGCCTCTCCCTGCCTCCCATGGAAATGTGAACTTTCCTTACACACACACACACACACACACACACACACACACACACACACACACACATACACACACACACACACAGAGTTGTTAACAACACCCTTATAGAAAGTGGACAGTGTCCTACTGCTCCTCCATGGAGTGGAGAAGGCTCCAAATTGCTGACATTCATGTCACAAGCCCTGCCTCTTTCCATTCTCTGCCCTATTTGCACTTTGACTCCATAAGGCCTCCAGGATAGAAAAGTATAATTCAGCCGGACGCTAGCCTTCCCAGAGCACTGACCTTTACTGCACATACCTTGGATATTTTCCCAGAGATGTAAAGGGGAAAATGCCTTTACAGCGAGTCTCCGTTGCCCTTATGGAGGCTTGTAGGATGGAGGACAGGGTCCCATTGTTCTCCTCACAATTAGCCCAGAGAAAGCTGAGGGATGTTCCTTGTTAAAAACCGCATTCATTCATTCCTGCATTCATTTGCTCTCCATAGAGTCATAGCTCTTGGGGCTATGAGGGATGTAAGATATTTATGGACAAGGAACCTGAGGTCCAGAGAGACCATTCTTTTATCTAATGAATATTTACTGAATACCTACTATGTGCAAGACACTGAATTAAAAGTTATCTGGGGGAAGCTTTAACCTTGAAGTCAGAAGGACCTGAGTTCAGATCTTAACACTTCCTAGCTGTGTGATCCTGGGCAATCACTCAACCCCAATTGCCTCAGCAAAAAAAAAAAAAAAAAAAAAAAAAAAAAAAAAAAAAAAAAAAAGTTATCTGGCATATATTTGCCCTCAGAGAGCTTAAAATCCTTTCAGGGGAGATGTGCTCCACTCTATTATAGTATGGAGGTGTAAGTGGGGACTTACAAGGCTTTTGCAAAGACTCATAAAGACTGGAGTACTGGTAGCCATAGGTGTTTATTGTAATACATTTTAATTCGTTGAAGTTTAATTGTAGATGGGAACTCTGAGAGGGAAGAAGCAACAAATGAAGGATCATGGGAACCTTGGTTTAGAACCAAAAAAGAGGCCATTAACTCCAACTCTCCCCATTTTACAGATACAGAAACTGAGACATGGAGAAATATGGCTTGTTTAGGATCACAAAACAATAAGTATCTGGGGCAGGATTGAATGTGGGTCTATCCTGACTTCAAATCCTGTCCTCTGTTCACTGTGTCATCTAACTGCCTCTGGACATGGTCAAAATGGTGTCCAGACCTCAGGTATGATGGTACATGGGCCATAGAAAGGGATACAGTCTTGTAGAGACAGCCCATGAATGGAATACTATTGTATTGTAAGGAATGACAAAAAGAATGGTTTCAGAGAACCCTAGGAAAATTTGTTCAAACTAATCCAGAGTGAAGTGAGCAGAACTATGGAAACAATTTATGAGTAACAACAGTTTTTTAAAAGCCCATACATAGGGCAGCCTAGGACAGACCATTTATCAATAAAACGAGCATTAATCATAAAAGAGACAAGCAGGACCTAGCTCAGGTGCATCTGCTTTGCTTCTGAGGTCCAATGTCACAGGAAGGAAGGCACGAAGCATTGGCCAACAAGGGTCCACCACAGCATTATGGGACAAGGATGGAAAGTTCAAGAATGAACAATTGGCTCAAGGGAGATTTGCAATGAAGGGCAGGGGGCAGGGTATAAATAAGGAGGCATGTCTAAAGCCCACAAATCCTATGTGAGCCTTAGAGGTCTCAGAAAGAGACTCTAAAACAGGATAAATAGGGGGCTATTTAGGCACCCAGGTCCTATATTATAAATATATTTAAATATGTATTTGTGTAAATGCATGTAAATATATATTTTATGTATACAAACATACAATATGGATACATATTGTATATATTAATATCCTATTATTCAAAATGCTTTGCAAACTTTGAAGCTATATATTTAGACATAAATGTGTATTATATACATATGTGTAAGAGAAATGATTATTAGATAACCAATTATTGGGGAGATCCAAGTTTTTCCCTTTCTAGATCCTCATTCTTTTTCTTTCTTTCTTTCTTTCTTTTTATTTATTTTTTTATTATAGCTTTTTACTTACAAGATATGTGCATGGGTAATTTTTCAGCAATGACCCTTGCCAAACCTTCTGTTCCAACTTTTTCCCTCCTTCCCCTCCGCTCCTCCCCCAGATGGCAGGTAGACCAATACATGTTAAATATGTTAAAGTATATGTCAAATACAATATATGTATACATGTCCATACAGTTATTTTGCTGCACAAGAAAAATCAGACTTAGAAATAAACTAAAATTAGCCTGAGAAGGAAATAAAAAATGCAAGCAGACAAAAACAGAGGGAGTGGAAATGCTATGTAGTGGTTCACACTCATTTCCCAGAGTTCTTTCACTGAGTGTAGCTGGTTCTCTTCATTATTGAACAAATGGAACTGATTTCATTCATCTCATTATTGAAGAGAGCCACATCCATCAGAATTGATCATCATATAGTATTGTTATTGAAGTATATAATTAACTAGATTATCATTCTTTACTAAACCAAACCAGCAGGTGAAGGACATTGCTGATAATGAGACTGGATCAACTTGCTGCTCAATCCTGTTCAGACCCCAATAGGAAGCCCATGCGTTCTAGTCATATTTGGGTCTATTCAGGTTGGAAGTAAATAACATAATCAAAGTCACGTTTCCACTAGTCCTCACTAGAAAAAGTCCACTTCTCCTTATAATATTTATTCTCTTGTTATTTGTTAACCAATCAGAGTCAATTGCCATCCTCAAGAATATCCAGTTTTCCAATGGCATAGAAGCTTTGAGTGGTGGGTTCCATAAGGGTTTTTTGGCATTCAAGAATGTCACTGATCCCTTTTGTTTATTATTGCTGGCACGACTAACCAAGCAATAATGAGTTAATAATTATTTCTCTCAAACTTTTTATGCTAAATATGTATGCATGTGTGTAGATATATACACAAATCAAAAGGCATTTAGTAGTCCCAGTTGGTTTGAGGGCTGGCCCTGGAGCAGAAAGTTCTGAGTTTAAATCTAGCCTGAGAACACTGGCTGTGTGACCTTGAGTACCTTTTAGTGGCCTCAGTTTTCTTAACTATAAAAAGGGGAAAATAATGACACCTACCTCCCAGGATTGTTGTGAGCATAATATTAGATGACATTTGTAAAGTGCTTAAAGGCCCATAGTAGGTGCTATATTAATGTTATTATTATTAATAATAATAAAGTGTTTTCCACTTAAAACACCATGCAAATACTAGTGATTATTGTTATTATTATTGTTAAAGTTTTAGGGGTGTCATTCAGATCCAAGACTCTTCAACATGCAGAGCTCTTTCTACTCTATCACATTAGCAAACGCAGGGCAGAATTTCTGCTCTAGAATTTTATAATCCTAATGTATTCAACACATGCCAGATGATTAATGCACTTCCCTAGCACGTGGCAGAGAAAGACTTT